>NC_084575.2:27068066-27328066 GCF_033978685.3 Nerophis lumbriciformis
AACAACTGAAATATTCTTGATTGCTAAAACAAAGTAGATGCGGGAAATATCGCTCAAAGGAAGACATGAAACTGCTACAGGAAAATACCAAAAAAATAGGAGCGTAAGACAAGAACTAAAAAAAATCACACACAGGAAAACAGCAAAAAATATAAAATAAATCAGGGCGTGATGTGACAGGTGGTGACAGTACACCTACTTTGAGACAAGAGCTATATTGATACAGTACACCTACTTTGAGACAAGAGCTATAGTGATGCTTGGTTGGTTATGGTTTAAAGTCATATCCAAAAATTGCGAATATGACTTTTTACTGTCAACTGTGTTTCTTTTTTTAATGATTTCTGCTGGTGGTGTGCCTCCGCATTTTTTCAACGGAAAAAATGTGCCTTGGCTCAAAAAAGGTTGAAAAACACTGCAGTACCGCATCGAGGGCCCAGTATCATCCGTCTTATTCTTACCCTTGCTGAATTATTCCTTTTTTTTTCTTTACATGGTTTAACGCTGAGGCGAATATTTACAGAAGACCGTCATGACCCCCTTAATAGAAATTTAGGGGAGACAAAGAACAAAAACTCTATTTTGTAGCAGAACATTCTCTTCCAGTTCCGGCACAATTCACACCTGTGAACTTCCTGGCGGAAATAAATGTCTCAACACCTACCCTATTCCTCTCCATTAAGGGTGACCTTTTTGGTTTGAAATGAGCTTTCCATCTAATTTGACTTTGATTAGACAGAAGACATACTTACCTTTCTAATAAACCCAAAGGGCATTAAATATGTCAGGTGCAAAATGGAAGCAATCATTTACAACTCCGAGTGTGCACGGTCTATTTAGAAGGTGGCTTCAGGCGTCATTTTGACCGTCCGCAGTCATTTAAGTCATTTGACGAGCACATCCATGGCTAATTTGTTTGTCATTCTTTTTTTCTTTCACTTTAGACTTTGTTGTGATTTTGATTAATTATTTTAGTGTAAAAAGCAAAACATTTACATTTCATTGTGATTTGTTACATGGATGAACTTGTCATTGTCAAAGTAAGGAAGGAACCCCCACGGATGTATTTACTGGTTGTCTACCGAACAGACTGATGATGATAGATGACTTAAAGTGGATTTAATTAGGGGGTATATTGTAGTTTAGGCTGAATCGGCTTTAATTAAATAGACCTGGTGACTAATTGTTCTGGATGGCATAATTGTTGTGAAGTCACAGGTTAATGTGAAGGTGAAGATTTCATTTTGCAACCAGTGTTGTGTGTAGGAAAATGTGATTTATTTAAGTACAATTTGGGCATTTAATTACCGTATTTTTCGGACTATAAGTCGCAGTTTTTTTCATAGTTTGGCCGGGCTCCAGTGCGACTTATACAGGTAAAAGCCAGTAAATTAGAATATTTTGAAAAACTTGATTTATTTCAGTAATTGCATTCAAAAGGTGTAACTTGTACATTATATTTATTCATTGCACACAGACTGATGCATTCAAATGTTTATTTCATTTAATTTTGATGATTTGAAGTGGCAACAAATGAAAATCCAAAATTCCGTGTGTCACAAAATTTGAATATTACTTAAGGCTAATACAAAAAAGGGATTTTTAGAAATGTTGGCCAACTGAAAAGTATGAAAATGAAAAATATGAGCATGTACAATACTCAATACTTGGTTGGAGCTCCTTTTGCCTCAATTACTGCGTTAATGCGGCGTGGCATGGAGTCGATGAGTTTCTGGCACTGCTCAGGTGTTATGAGAGCCCAGGTTGCTCTGATAGTGGCCTTCAACTCTTCTGCGTTTTTGGGTCTGGCATTCTGCATCTTCCTTTTCACAATACCCCACAGATTTTCTATGGGGCTAAG
This sequence comes from Nerophis lumbriciformis, assembly GCF_033978685.3. Lineage (NCBI taxonomy): Eukaryota > Metazoa > Chordata > Actinopteri > Syngnathiformes > Syngnathidae > Nerophis > Nerophis lumbriciformis. Next base: position 27,069,928 of record NC_084575.2, read on the forward strand.
GTCAGGGGAGTTGGCGGGCCAATTTAGAACAGAAATACCATGGTCCGTAAACCAGGCACGGGTAGATTTTGCGCTGTGTGCAGGCGCCAAGTCCTGTTGGAACTTGAAATCTCCATCTCCATAGAGCAGGTCAGCAGCAGGAAGCATGAAGTGCTCTAAAACTTGCAGGTAGACGGCTGCGTTGACCCTGGATCTCAGGAAACAGAGTGGACCGACACCAGCAGATGACATGGCACCCCAAACCATCACTGATGGTGGAAACTTTACACTAGACTTCAGGCAACGTGGATCCTGTGCCTCTCCTGTCTTCCTCCAGACTCTGGGACCTCGATTTCCAAAGGAAATGCAAAATTTGCTTTCGTCAGAAAACATGACTTTGGACCACTCAGCAGCAGTCCAGCTCTTTTTTTCCTTAGCCCAGGTGAGACGCTTTGCGTGCTGTTTCTTGGTCAACAGTGGCTTGACACGAGGTATGCGGCAGTTGAAACCCATGTCTTTCAAGCGTCTCTTGGTGGTGGATCTTGAAGCACTGACTCCAGCAGCTGTCCACTCCTTCTGAATCTCCCCCACATTTTAGAATGGGTTTTTTTTCACAATCTTGACCAGGGCGCGGTGATCCCTATCGCTTGTACACTTTTTCTGACCACAGTTTTTCCTTCCCTTTGCCTCTCCATTAATGTGTTTGGACACAGAGCTCTGAGAACAGCCAGCCTCTTCAGCAATAACCTTTTGTGTCTTTCCCTCCTTGTGCAATGTGTCGATGGTTGCCTTTTGGACAGCTGTCAAATCTGAAGTCTTCCCCATGTTTGTGTAGGCTTCAGAACTGGACTGAGAGATCATTTAAAGCCCTTTGCAGGTGTTTTGAGTTAATCAGCTGATTAGTTTGTGGCACCAGGTGTCTTCAAAATTTAACCCTTACACAATATTCTAATTTTGTGACACACGGAATTTTGGATTTTCATTTGTTGCCACTTCAAATCATCAAAATTAAATGAAATAAACATTTGAATGCATCAGTCTGTGTGCAATGAATAAATATAATGTACAAGTTACACCTTTTGAATGCAATTACTGAAATAAATCAAGTTTTTCAAAATATTCTAATTTACTGGCTTTTACATGTATATGTTTTTTTCCTTCTTTATTATGCATTTTCGGCAGGTGCGACTTATACTCCGGTGCGACTTATACTCCGAAAAATACGGTAATTATCTGTCTTTAATTAGTACAAAAAATAATGTTCAGCCCTGACTCAAATGAAAGCAAATTATTTTACAGATTCATAATTTGTTGACCTTGAATAAAAATCTGCAATTAAATAATGTAAAGTGTAAAATCCAATAGACTGTGTTAAGATTCATATTGTATTTTCCGGACTATAAGGCGCACTTAAAATAAAATGTTTTCCCCTCAAAACTCGACAATACGCCTTATAACCCGGTGCGACTTATACTCCGGTGCGACTGATACTCCGAAAAATACGGTAATTATCTGTCTTTAATTAGTCCAAAAAATAATGTCCAGCTCTGACTCAAATGAAAGCAAATTATTTTACAGATTCATAATGTGTTGACCTTAAATAAAAATCTGCAATTAAATAATGTAATGTGTAAAATCCAATAGACTGTGTTAAAATTCATATACCGTATTTTCCGGACTATAAGGCGCACTTAAAATATTTTTTTTCCCCTCAAAACTCGACAATACGTCTTATAACCCGGTGCGCCTAATGTACGGAATAAATCTGGTTTTGCTTACCGACCTTGAAGCAATTTTATTTGGTACATGGTGTAATGATAAGTGTGACCAGTAGATGGCAGTCAAACATAAGAGATACGTGTAGACTCCACTATGATGGCAATATGGCTCGAATAAACAACACCAACATTTTATAAGTTCCATTGAAAATATAGAACATTACACACGGCACTCAAAAATCTATCAAAAATGTTTTTAGTATGACTTTGGTAAGCTATGAAGCCGCACCGCTTGATGGATTGTACTGTGCTTGAACATACGGGTATTACCGTATTTTTCGGAGTATAAGTCGCACCGGAGTTTAAATCGCACCTGCCGAAAATGCAAAAATACGGTAGTTTAAACTGATTAATGTAAGAAAACATTCGTTGCAAATGTGTGTGTGAAAATAGACTTACCGTATTTTTCCGACTATAAGTCGCAGTTTTTTTCATAGTTTGGTGCGACTTATACTCAGGAGCGACTTATGTGTGAAATGATTAACACATTACCGTAAAATATCAAATAATATTATTTAGCTCATTCAAGTAAGAGACTAGATATTTAATATTTCATGGGATTTAGCTATTAGTAGTGACAGATTGTTTGGTAAACGTATAGCATGTTCTATATGTTATAGTTATTTGAATGACTCTTACCATAATATGTTACGTTAACATACCAGGCACGTTCTCAGTTGGTTATTTATGCCTCATATAACTTACACTTATTCAGCCTGTTGTTCACTATTCTTCATTTATTTTAAATTGCCTTTCAAATGTCTATTCTTGGTGTTGGCTTTTATCAAATAAACTTCCCCAAAAAATGCGACTTATACTCCAGTGCGACTTATATATGTTTTTTTCCTTCTTTATTATGCATTTTCGGCAGGTGCGACTTATACTCCGAAAAATAGGGTAGTTTAAACTGATTAATGTAAGAAAACATTCGTTGCAAATGTGTGTGTGAAAATAGACTTACCCTATTTTTCCGACTATAAGTCGCAGTTTTTTTCATAGTTTGGCCGGGGGTGCGACTTATACTCAGGAGCGACTTATGTGTGAAATGATTAACACATTACCGTAAAATATCAAATAATATTATTTATCTCATTCACGTAAGAGACTAGACGTATAAGATTTCATGGGATTTAGCGATTAGGAGTGACAGATTGTTTGGTAAACGTATAGCATGTTCTATATGTTATAGTTATTTGAATGACTCTTACCATAATATGTTACGTTAACATACCAGTTGGTTATTTATGCCTCATATAACGTACACTTATTCAGCCTGTTGTTCACTATTCTTTATTTATTTTAAATTGCCCTTCAAATGTCTATTCTTGGTGTTGGCTTTTATCAAACACATTTCCCCCAAAAATGCGACTTATACTCCAGTGCAACTCATATATGTTTTTTTTCCTTCTTTATTATGCATTTTCGGCAGGTGCGCCTTATACTCCGGAGCGACTTATACTCCGAAAAATACGGTAACTCGGTTAAACCAGGGGTCGGCAACCCAAAACGTTGAAAGAGCCATATTGGACTAAAAATACAAAAAAACAAATATTTATGTAGCCGCAAAAAATTAAAAGCTGTTTATAAATGTTATAATAAAGGCAACACATGTTGTAAGTGTCTATTAGCTATAATAGTTTACTCTCAAAATGACTATGTGTCGCAGGCTGAAGCAAATCTTAATTGACAGAAATGTTGAAATTTAATATATATTCTACATATTTTTACAACATTAAAACCAGGTGAGATAACTCCTGGAATCTACAGTCTTATAATGAAGGCAACACATGACGTAAGAGTCTATATTAACTATAATAGCCTACTATCAAAATGACTTTAAAAGTCTTATATAAGTGTTATAATGAAGATGTAAGTGTCTATATTAGCTATATTAGCCTACTATCAAAATGAGTATGTGTCGCAGGGTGAAGCAAATCTTCGTTGACAGAAATGTTGAAATGTAATATTTATTCTACACATTTTTACAACATTAGAAACCATTAGTAAAACAGAGGCTACTCAGATGGTGAGATAACTCCTGGAATCTAATGGCCAAAGGTATAAATGTGTGTACAGTCCAAGTTAAAGGAAATGGCAGGCTGTCTTATTTTAATAGATTTATTACAATCGTTGGCAAGCTCGGTAATGTTTGCTGGGGTCTGGAACAACATGGCACAAAAACAACTGAAATGAAGCCAATATTTCATACAGATAATGTGTCATGAGACATGCAACACTAAATTACATACAAAGAGGATAAAATTAAAGGATATTAAATGAGCTCAAATATGCCTGATTCGCACTCCAACAAGTCCAATAACATCAACGAAGTTCACTTTTTGTGCATTCACGCACAGTATAAAACATTTGGTGGACGAAATGAGACAAAGAAGGAGTGGACGATTTTACATGTAAACAAACTGTTCAAGAACCACCAAAACGATGTTCACCAAATACTCTCATCAGTGAAGCACACACACAAACATATTAAACAATTGGTAAGGTTTGTGTCATGTTTGTCCTCAAACAAAAAATATACTAAAACAAAAAAAAAATGTTTTCCCTTTTTATTCCTTTTTTTTAAAAATGCTCCAGGGAGCCACTTAGGACGGCACTAAAGAGCCGCATGCGGCTCGGGAGCCGCGTGTTGCTGACCCCCCCTGGGTTAGACCAAGTTTTCTGTAAAAACTATGTTGGTCTACATGCACAACAATGCCTTCAAGGTTATTCTTTGAAATTGGCCGCGCTCCAAATTGTTTGGCCTCTTCTCCTCAGTGTCACAAACTTTTTGATGGATGATGCTACTCACAAGGGTTGTGGCTGTCCACCTCCTGAGGCTTGGATAACTTATGGGCGCTCCTACTCAATACTCGCCTGCCCTTGATTAGTGTGTCAATTGATTCCGACCACTGATTATGTAAAGTGGTATACCAATAATTCATACAAAATCTGGACTTGTGCAGTCATTATGGCGAGTATAACGTGGCATTATCAGATGGGGGGGGGGGGGGCGGTCGGATGAAATGTTCTTTGTTTGCTTTTTGTTGTTGCTGTTCTTTTATAGAGCTATAGCAAAGAGTCAAGTGAATGAGTTTAATAGGTAATTTACTGTACACAGGTCTATTAAAGGTGTGCATGTATTAAAACAAAATAGCTGATCTACTAAGGGTTGTGTCTCCTAAACAAAGCAAAATGGCAAGCACAGTCCATTAAGCTTGTCTCTCTTAATTTACATGCAGAATGAATGCTGATTATCAGAGCACCTACTAAAGTAGGAGGAGGAGATGCAAATAGAACCATTTAGCACATGCAATGTGATATATATATATATATATATATATATATATATATATATATATATATATATATATATATATATATATATATATATATATTTATCTATAATATACTTATTTTTTATTGAACATACTACAGTAAATAGTCTTAATTTAAAGGGCTGTAATTTTATAGCAAAACTCTAAATCATGATTATTTTAACTTTCTACTTCAATTGTATTTAATGCACATTTATTTCACTCTTAACTATTACTCTACTTTTTGGTCGGCGTAATCCTTTTTAGAGCTGGTAGTTATATTGGTTTTGATTCTTTTTTTGGGCGGGGGATTAATCACACAGCCCTTATGTATCTCGTTTACACAACAGTGTGTAATATTTTCTAGTTAAGTTCCCCCCCCCCAAATCAAACTAGATTTAAAACAAATTGCTTAGATCCTTTTTGTTAGCTATTTTTATTTTTATTTGTAAGTACTCTTTTTTGTGTTATCTGTAAAGCTCTCACATTAATAAGTGTGTGTCATATACTAGTATCTGCTGTTTATTGTGATATTGTTTATCATGATATTTTGTATGACTTGCTTGTTTTTTTTGGCAAAAATGTTATAGTTTTGCCCCTTCAAAATTCTCTCAAATATTTCGGTTCCCTTTTAGTTGTTCAACGTGACGAGTTAAAAGTGGTAATAATCCTTTTTGGCCACGGTTTGGGAGGTTATGGAGTATGATGGGTGGTGCTGGCATTTAGAATGCATCTTTGTCTGGAATGTAATCATCAGCCTAATCTGGAACATTATTTGTAATGTCAGACCAGGTTTGCGGTAATTGATGCTAATGGATTAAGATGGGACATCACTTTTACTTGTTACCAAGCTATTAATCATTGTTAGATGCGTCCTTTTTTGAAAATCACATGATTTTATGTGAAATGTGTACTAATTTATTCTTATACATGTAAAAATGTCAATTTTAGCTGAGGTATTATTAAGGATGTCAATAAATCCTTGTTTATGGTTTCCCTTTTTTACGGTTTCTAAACTCCCTTGTGTCTAAAGGCTACAGCAATGTTGTAAATAATGCTTTTCACTAAATTAGTGGATTAGGTAGAGGGGAACAGAGTTGTTTGGTTTTTCTACGTCTGTATGCCGTCAGCATTGGCGACACCAGGTCTATCTGAATGAAGACCAAAACAACTCAGTTGTTTGAGTAAAGTACAGTACATCCACCAAATCACAAAACCTTTGATGTCTGCCCCCCCCCCCAAAGAAACACCAAATATACTCTTCTCGGAGCAAATCCAGTACCTTAGATCTTAGGTCTCTTGTTCTTGTCCACTTTGTTCTACATACTCACATTTGGGGAGGGCTTTTATGTAACCTTCTGTAAGGCTTTAGATGAAAGTAAGTGCACTGTAAAAAAAATCAAGACCAAAAAAAAAAAAAATGAGAGAAAAATAACTGCCAACCCAACAACAGAATTCTAACCGTCGTGGTTTTTTAGAACAGTTTAAGATATGAAACCTTAAAAACGCCTTAATGAACACCTTAAAACTAAAGTTTTGCACTAAAACCGCGAATTACAGTACATGCACGGTTTTAGTTGTCTATGTTTATGTTCAGCTATCCACGGACACCATGACCTGGTACTCGGAGTACCTGTTCTTTTTTTTTTTTACCTGTTGTATTGCTCAAATCACAGTAATCAATGCACAAATCTGCCCTATTTGATCTCTCTCAATGATGGTTTCTGTAGGAGGACAAACATGACACAAACCTTCCTAATTGTTAGAAAGCCCATTGTTTATATTAAACATGCTTCACTGATGAGAGTATTTGGCGAGCACCGTTTTGTCCTACTAATTTCAGCGATCCTTGAACTCATTGTAGTTTGATTACATGTGCAACTTTCTCCGACGTTGCCACAGAAAGACGCGTTTTCTGCCACTCCTTCTTTGTCTCATTTTGTCCACCAAATGTTGTATGCTGTGTGTGAATGCACAAAGCTGAGCTTTGTTGATTTTATTGATATGCTTGGAGTGCTTTTCTGGCATATTTGGTCAATCCATGACTACAAGCTAATGCTAACATGCTATTTAGGCTAGTTGTATGTACATATTGCATCATTATGCCTCGTTTGTAGCTATATTTGAACTCATTTAATTCCCTTTACTTATGTCCTCTATGTTTATTTTTATATTCGCATGTCTCATGACACATTATATGTACGTAATATTGGCTGCATTTCTCATGTTGTTCCAGACCACAGCAAACGGTACCCAGCTTACAAAGATTGTAATAAATCCATAAGAGGAAGGCATTTTCCTTAAACTTGGACACACACATCTATACCTTTGGCCATTCTGAGCCACTAATTTTCAGAAGTAATCTCATCCTGTGAGAAGCCTCCATTTTACTAATGATTTCCAATGTTGCAAAAATGTGTAGAATCAAAATTAAAATCCAACATTTCTGTCAATGAAGATTTGCATCAGCCTTTTATAGTAGGCTAATATAGACACTTACACCATGTGTTGCCTTTGTTATAAGACTTTTATAAGGCTTTTATTTTTTTGCGGCTCCAGACAGATTTTTTTTTTGTATTTTTGATCCAATATGGCTATTTCAACATTTTGGGTTGCCGACCCCTGGGTTAGGGGAGGGGGGAAGAGCGGTGCCCCACCAACGCCACCTTCTTAATTTGCTACTTCTCTTTTCTTGATGGCACTAGGAATAGAACAATTTAAAATTTCATATCATGGTTATTCTGACCCCAATTATCATATCATTTTTATCAAGGTTTTGTTGAATATTCTTAAAATGTATTTACACACATTAATATCTTTTAACCAAGTTTTATTATAAAAAAAATAAATAAAAAAAAGGATTACTCCCTATTTGTATGTATGTATATATATATATATATATATATATATATATATATATATATATATATATATATATATATATATGCATGTATATATATATATATATATATATATATATATATATATATATATATATATATATATATATATATATATATATATATATATATATATATATGCATGTATATATATATATATATTTATCTATAATATACTTATTTTTTATTGAACATACTACAGTAAATAGTCTTAATTTAAAGGGCTGTAACTTTATAGCAAAACTCTAAATCATGATTATTTTAACTTTCTACTTCAATTGTATTTAATGCACATTTATTTCACTCTAAACTACTACTCTACTTTTTGGTGGGTGTATATATATATATATATATATATATGTATTTGTTTATATTTTATTTTATTTCTGATTACTATTATTATTAATGTATTATTATTTATTTTTATTTTTTTTATTTTTTTTTCTTTGTTTATTTAATTGATGTATTTGTAGATATTACTTTGTTTTTGTTGTTGTTTCTTTCTTAATTTGCTACTTCTCTTTTCTTGATGGCACTAGGAATAGAACAATTAAAAATTTCATATCATGGTTATTCTGACCCCAATTATCATATCATTTTTATCAAGGTTTTGTTGAATATTCTTAAAATGTATTTACACACATTAATAGCTTTTAACCAAGTTTTATTTGAAAAAAAAAAAAAGAAAAAAAAAAAGGATATATATATATATATATATATATATATATATATATATATATATATATATATATATATATATATATATATATATATATATACATATATGTGTGTGTATATATATATATATATATATATATATATATATATATGTATTTGTTTATATTTTATTTTATTTCTGATTACTATTATTATTAATGTATTATTATTTATTTTTCTTTTTTTTCTTTTTTTTTCTTTGTTTATTTAATTGATGTATTTGTAGATATTACTTTGTTTTTGTTGTTGTTTCTTTCTTTTTTGAGGGGGTTATGGGTGGGATATAAACAAAAATATTTTGACATTTAGGGCAGACAATAGATATATGATTTACGTGAATATGATGTAATGGATAGGAATGTTTGATGCTGGATCTCAATAAAAAAAAAATAAAAAAAAAAAATAAATGAATGACTGTACTTTCCGTGCTATAGAGCGCACTGGTATTTTGATAGCACCCACCAAATTTTAGAATAAATAAATATTTTGACATACCGTATTTTCCGCACCATAAGGCGCCCTGGGTTAAAAGCCGCGCCTTCAATGAACGGCATATTTCAAAACTTTGTCCACCAATAAGCCGCCCCGTGTTGTAAGCCGCATCTAACTGCGCTAAAGGAATGTCAAAAAAACAGTCAGATAGGTCAGTCAAACTTTAATAATATATTAAAAACCAGCGTTCTAACAACTCTGTTCACTCCCAAAATGTACGCAAATGTGCAATCACAAACATACGTATATCAACATGGACAGAGCTGCGTGAAAAAAGCCACCCGGCCTCTTCGCGTAAACTTAAACTTACCTTAACCACTCGCTCATCTTTTCTTCATCCATCCCTTCGAGTTAGCTTTTTATGATGACGCCGGCTGGAAAGGTCTCTTTTGGCAAGGTCTTCCTTTTGAATATCACCATGGGTGGAAGTTAGCATGGCAAGCTAGAACCACAGTGAAGGATGACTTCTCATTCCCTGTGGTGCGAATATTCACCGTACGTGCTCCCGTTCCACAGTGCGGTTCACAGGAATATCAGTTGCTGTGAAATACGGTAGTAATCCGTGTGCGGATGGAGAGATTGCGTCTTTTCATGAACCGGGTCCTTGTCGCTTAGTAGGAGCCATTTTGTGGTCTTTACAGATGTAAACAGGAAATGAAACGTACGGTGATATCCGCGCGTTTTTTCTTCTTCTTCCGGGGGCGGGTGGTTGCTTACAGTAGAAGAAGAAGCGCTTCCTGTTCTATGGGGGCGGGTGCTTACCTTGGCGGTTGCTTGCGTAGAAGAAGAAGCGCTTCCTGTTCTACCGGGAAAAAAGATGGCGGCTGTTTACCTAAGTTGCGAGATCGAAACTTTATGAAAATGAATCTTAATATTTATCCATATATAAAGCGCACCGGGTTAAAAGCCGCACTGTCAGCTTTTGAGTAAATTTGTGGTTTTTAGGTGCGGCTAATGGTGCGGAAAATACGGTACTGTAAATTAGCCGCACCGGACTGTAAACCGCATATACCTGTATAAGGCGGACTGGATTATAAGGTGCATTAAAGGAGTCATATTTGTATTTATTTGTTCTAAATGCAAAACACTTCCTTGTGGTCTACATAACATGTAATGGTGGCTCTTTGGTCAAAATGTTGCATAGATTATGTTTTACAGATCATCTTCAAACCGCTTTCTGACAGTCGCTTCAGGATGCGCCGTTTTGTGGGCGGTCTTATTTGCGTGGCTCACCTTCGACAGCGTCTTCTCCCCGTCATCTTTGTTGTAGCGGTGTAGCGTGCAAGGACGGGAGTGGAAGAAGTGTCAAAAGATGGAGCTAACTGTTTTAATGACATTCAGACTTTACTTCAATCAATAACGGAGCAGCATATCCTCATCCGGAAACAACACCGGAAATATGTCCTGTAAAAAAACGTCCGACCGGAACTCTAATAACTAAAGTTCCTTGGGTGAATAATGTAAACTCACTACGCCGGTATGTTTTAGTGCTTTCATGGCGAGTTTACTGACAGATATAAGTAAGAACTTTGGACTACTTTATATTAGAAATGGCAATGGCGAAGGATGAATGTCCCATAACAAGAAGATAGAGAAAAAGAAGAAGATTATCGACTACGGTGTAGGCGCAGACTACAAAGCCGGAAGCGCGCAATTTTTTTAGGATGTATGCAGATCCCAAATATAGATCAGCAGGTACCAGAAGGTAAGAAAAGTTGCTTTTGCATAATATTGCGAAACAAAACGCCAGATAATATGTCTCACCTTATACGCACACCATAATAATACTCGTATGTTTAATGCGCCGACAATCCATCAAGCGGTGCGGCTTCGTAGCTTACCAAAGTCGTACTAAAACATTTTGATAGATTTTTGAGCGACATGTGTAATGTTCTATATTTTCAATGGAACATATAAAATGTTGGTGTTGTTTACTTGAGAACCATCCGAGTGCAGTCTACACGTATCTCTTATGTTTGACTGCCATCTACTGGTCACACTTATCCTTACACCATGTACCAAATAAAATAGCTTTGAAGTGGGTATGCTCAACCAAAATTATTCCTTACATTAGGCTGTCAAGTTCTGAGGAAAAAAACAATATTTTAAGTGTGCCTTATAGTCCGGAAAATACGGTAGTCTGTCTTTCGCCCAGAGTCAGCAGGGATATGCTCCAGCTACCCCACAACCTTGAAGGGTAAGAAGATGGATAGATGGATGGATGGATGGAAATAGTGACTGATGGATTCCAAAATGAGGGTATGTGTTATGAGATCAGATGAATTTGTTTCAGTGGTTTACTGTATATCCATATTCACTTTCAGTCGCACACTGTGTAGCTTGTGCTCTGAAGTGAGGACTGGATTATAAATCAGATGGTTAATTGAGAGGTTCATCCTCTGCTCATGCCAAGAAGGTAGACGTTTTGGCACCTCTGTCACATTATTATGCAGAGTAGATATCCAATTGGAATGTGTGTATTTCCAACAGTTGATATTAGTGTGTGTGTGTGTGTGTGTGTGTGTGTGTGTGTGTGTGTGTGTGTGTGTGTGTGTGTGTGTGTGTGTGTGTGTGTGTGTGTGTGTGTGTGTGTGTGTGTGTGTGTGTGTGTGTGTGTGTGTGTGTGTGTGTGTGTGAAACCACACTAAAAATATCTATATTAAGTGATAGCGATTTGTATGTATGATGAGTGTCAGATGCCGCTGCGTATTTTATTTTATCTCACACAGGTTTGCAATTATCTGGTGTATTATTACCGCATGTACTCTGTCACGTACAACATGTACTGAATATGACTTTCAAAATCAAAGTGACTTCTTAATGCATGGGGAATATCACGACAAGGAAGCTCTGCAAGTCCGACATGGCTCTCATTAGGTGTCATCACAAAAGGGATAAGCCTGACGGCCGCAATAGATAGATGGATAGATAGTACTTTATTGATTCCTTTAGGAGAATTCCCTCAGGTAAATTAATAATCCAGCAGCAGTGTACAGAATTGAGATCAAATTAAAAAATAAAAAGTAAATAATGGGGTTATAAATGGAAATAAAATAGAAAATATTATAATAAGAATAAAAATAAAAAGCACCAAAAAGAATACAAATATAACAGCAAAAATAAGATCATAACAAGAGAAACTAGGCAGTAGTGACCATGTTATGAAAAAGCATTGCACTGTTATTGTTTTGTATCCCTTGTCATCCGAGTATTCCGATCATAACGCCGGCCCGCCTGATCAGTTTCTCCAGTCTGGAGCTGTCTTTCTTACACAGCAAAAAGTCAGTGTTAAAAAAACAAGAAAAAAAATACAAAAATTAGGGGTATTTTATTTGAACTAAGCAAAATTATCTGCCAATAGAACAAGAAAATTTGGCTTGTCAAGACTTTCCAAAACAAGTAAAATTAGCTAACTTCATTGAACCCAAAAATACCTTAAAATAAGTATATTCTCACTAATAACAAGTGCACTTTTCTTGGTAGAAAAAAAAATTAGACCGTTTTGCTCAATATGTTGAAAAATATTCTTAGTGCCATTATCTTGACATAATGATATGCGCTCGGCATTACATTTCTTGAAACCAGCAAACATACTAAAAACGAATTTATTGTTCTTAATGGAAAGGCAACAAGGCAACCGCTTGTTACTCTCGGGGTCTCCTAGCCGCTCAGGCAAATCATATTGTCTAAAAATGCATTTTTCCATAGATAACATGACATCATCGCGCCAAGTGCGTGCTCTTTCAGTCAATTAGTGCGCATATATACATATATCATTTTTTTTTATTGTAATTTTGAAGAATTTATCTGAATGTGCATGAACTATTTCTGTTCAAAATTGTTTGAAATGTCACATGTTAAATGTTTAAATAAATAATAAAAGTCCATTTGGCTGTCATCTGTTTTAACTATGAGACACAATTGTGTCAAAGTCATGATTTTTTTTTTTTCATGCTTGAAATAAGTCTTAGACTTAGACTTCCTTTTTATTGTCATTCAAATTTGAACTTTACAGCCCGGATAAGTACGAAATTCCGTTACATAAGCTCATGGTAGTGCAGGATAAAAAAAAGCAATAAGGTGCATATATAAATAAATAAATATATATAAATAATATATATGATATATATATAAAATAAATACATATATATAAATATATATAAATAAATAAATAGATTACTGTACAGATAAATATATTGCACTTTTTCACATGCGTCCACGTTTATGGATGTATGTTATATTGTCTTTTTTATTCCAGCGAGTTAACCCATTTTGGGGGGAGTTGAGGGGATAATTTAATTATGATGCGTTCAAGAGTCTTACGGCCTGAGGGAAGAAGCTGTTACAGAACCTGGAGGTTCTGCTACGGAGGCTGCGGAACCTCTTTCTAGAGTCCAGCAGTGAAAACAGTCCTTGGTGGGGGTGGGAGGAGTCTTTGCAGATTTTCTGAGCCCTGGTCAGGCAGCGGCTTTTTGCGATCTCCTGGATAGGAGGAAGAGGAGTCCTGATGATGTTTTCCGCCGTTCTCCCCACTCTCTGGAGAGACTTCCAGTCTGAGGCATTGCAGGCTCCAGTCCAGACAGAGATGCTGTTGGTCAGCAGGCTCTCTATAGTGCCTCAGTAGAATGTGGTGAGAATGGGGGGAGGGAGCTGTGCTCTTTTCATCCGACGCAAAAAGTGCATGCGCTGCTGAGCTCTTTTTACAAGAGCTCCGGTGTGTAGGGCCTGTCATGATCCGTGGTCGGATCATGTTTTGTGTTATCGGTTTGTTTTGGACTCCTTTTTAGTTCCTGGTTATGCACTTCCTGAGTTTAGTCACCATGGTTACTTATGATTTTCACCTGCCTTTTCGCGCACCTGTTGCTCATCAGAGACTCTATTTAGTTCTACCTTTTCCGGTCACTCATGGTAGCTTCGTTGTTTGCTGTATGCAACAGTCACGTTTGTTTATTCCTGGTCTTGATTCCTGATTCCGGTGCTAAGTAAGTTTTTGTTTTAGCTTCTCGTGCGAGCGGCACGCTTTCCTTTTGTTTGTTTTTTCGTTCTGTCACAGTTATGGTTGCAGCTTGCTGCGGGATCGTTCCTCCAATGCTACACGGACTACTCCGGACGACAGCGTGAGGTAGGAGTTGGTTTATTTAACTTAAATAGTACATGGATACGAACAGACAAAAAACAAACAAAAGGAAAGCCTGAGGGAAGAAGCTGTTACAGAACCTGGAGGTTCTGCTACGGAGGCTGCGGAACCTCTTTCTAGAGTCCAGCAGTGAAAACAGTCCTTGGTGGGGGTGGGAGGAGTCTTTGCAGATTTTCTGAGCCCTGGTCAGGCAGCGGCTTTTTGCGATCTCCTGGATAGGAGGAAGAGGAGTCCTGATGATGTTTTCCGCCGTTCTCACCACTCTCTGGAGAGACTTCCAGTCTGAGGCATTGCAGGCTCCAGTCCAGACAGAGTTGCTGTTGGTCAGCAGGCTCTCTATAGTGCCTCAGTAGAATGTGCTGAGAATGGGGGGAGGGAGCTGTGCTCTTTTCATCCGACGCAAAAAGTGCATGCGCTGCTGAGCTCTTTTTACAAGAGCTCCGGTGTGTAGGGCCTGTCATGATCCGTGGTCGGATCATGTTTTGTGTTATCGGTTTGTTTTGGACTCCTTTTTAGTTCCTGGTTATGCACTTCCTGAGTTTAGTCACCATGGTTACTTATGATTTTCACCTGCCTTTTCGCGCACCTGTTGCTCATCAGAGACTCTATTTAGTTCTACCTTTTCCGGTCACTCATGGTAGCTTCGTTGTTTGCTGTATGCAACAGTCATGTTTGTTTATTCCTGGTCTTGATTCCTGATTCCGGTGCTAAGTAAGTTTTTGTTTTAGCTTCTCGTGCGAACGGCACGCTTTCCTTTTGTTTGTTTTTTCGTTCTGTCACAGTTATGGTTGCAGCTTGCTGCGGGATCGTTCCTCCAATGCTACACAGACTACTCCGGACGACAGCGTGAGGTAGGAGTTGGTTTATTTAACTTAAATAGTACATGGATACGAACAGACAAAAAACAAACAAAAGGAAAGCCTGAGGGAAGAAGCTGTTACAGAACCTGGAGGTTCTGCTACGGAGGCTGCGGAACCTCTTTCTAGAGTCCAGCAGTGAAAACAGTCCTTGGTGGGGGTGGGAGGAGTCTTTGCAGATTTTCTGAGACCTGGTCAGGCAGCGGCTTTTTGCGATCTCCTGGATAGGAGGAAGAGGAGTCCTGATGATGTTTTCCGCCGTTCTCACCACTTTCTGGAGAGACTTCCAGTCTGAGGCATTGCAGACTCCAGTCCAGACAGAGATGCTGTTGGTCAGCAGGCTCTCTATAGTGCCTCTGTAGAATGGGGTGAGAATGGGGGGAGGGAGCTGTGCTCTTTTCATCCGACGCAAAAAGTGCATGCGCTGCTGAGCTCTTTTTACAAGAGCTCCGGTGTGTAGGGCCTGTCATGATCCGTGGTCGGATCATGTTTTGTGTTATCGGTTTGTTTTGGACTCCTTTTTAGTTCCTGGTTATGCACTTCCTGAGTTTAGTCACCATGGTTACTTATGATTTTCACCTGACTTTTCGCGCACCTGTTGCTCATCAGAGACTCTATTTAGTTCTACCTTTTCCGGTCACTCCTGGTAGCTTCGTTGTTTGCTGTATGCAACAGTCACGTTTGTTTATTCCTGGTCTTGATTCCTGATTCCGGTGCTAAGTAAGTTTTTGTTTTAGCTTCTCGTGCGAACGGCACGCTTTCCTTTTGTTTGTTTTTTCGTTCTGTCACAGTTATGGTTGCAGCTTGCTGCGGGATCGTTCCTCCAATGCTACACGGACTACTCCGGACGACAGCGTGAGGTAGGAGTTGGTTTATTTAACTTAAATAGTACATGGATACAAACAGACAAAAAACAAACAAAAGGAAAGCCTGAGGGAAGAAGCTGTTACAGAACCTGGAGGTTCTGCTACGGAGGCTGCGGAACCTCTTTCTAGAGTCCAGCAGTGAAAACAGTCCTTGGTGGGGGTGGGAGGAGTCTTTGCAGATTTTCTGAGCCCTGGTCAGGCAGCGGATTTTTGCGATCTCCTGGATAGGAGGAAGAGGAGTCCTGATGATCTTTTCCGCCATTCTCACCACTCTCTGGAGAGACTTCCAGTCTGAGGCATTGCAGGCTCCAGTCCAGACAGAGATGCTGTTGGTCAGCAGGCTCTCTATAGTGCCTCAGTAGAATGTGCTGAGAATGGGGGGAGGGAGCTGTGCTCTTTTCATCCGACGCAAAAAGTGCATGCGCTGCTGAGCTCTTTTTACAAGAGCTCCGGTGTGTAGGGCCTGTCATGATCCATGGTCGGATCATGTTTTGTGTTATCGGTTTGTTTTGGACTCCTTTTTAGTTCCTGGTTATGCACTTCCTGAGTTTAGTCACCATGGTTACTTATGATTTTCACCTGCCTTTTCGCGCACCTGTTGCTCATCAGAGACTCTATTTAGTTCTACCTTTTCCGGTCACTCATGGTAGCTTCGTTGTTTGCTGTATGCAACAGTCACGTTTGTTTATTCCTGGTCTTGATTCCTGATTCCGGTGCTAAGTGAGTTTTTGTTTTAGCTTCTCATGCGAACGGCACGCTTTCCTTTTGTTTGTTTTTTCGTTCTGTCACAGTTATGGTTGCAGCTTGCTGCGGGATCGTTCCTCCAATGCTACACGGACTACTCCGGACGACAGCGTGAGGTAGGAGTTGGTTTATTTAACTTAAATAGTACATGGATACGAACAGACAAAAAACAAACAAAAGGAAAGCGTGCCGTTCGCACGAGAAGCTAAAACAAAAACGTACTTAGCACCGGAATCAGGAATCAAGACCAGAAATAAACAAAACGTGACTGTTGCATACAGCAAACAACGAAGCTACCATGAGTGACCGGAAAAGGTAGAACTAAATAGAGTCTCTGATGAGCAACAGGTGCGCGAAAAGGCAGGTGAAAATCATAAGTAACCATGGTGACTAAACTCAGGAAGTGCATAACCAGGAACTAAAAAGGAGTCCAAAACAAACCGATAACACAAAACATGATCCGACCACGGATCATGACAGGGCCAGGTTATGTTGTATATTTAAATATTATTAAATAAGAAATGATTACTTTAAAAAAGTAGTTTTATATTTGTGAGTGTTGATGACACAGCTTCGCAACTGTTGATATTCTAGTTTCAAGCATGTTCTACTCAATATAGGTCATACAAATACGACGATGTAGAACAGAACACTGGCAACCACAGACTGGTAGTACATCCACAAGAGGTTCTTGCAAATGTTGAAGGAGCGCAGCCTCCTCAGGAAGTACAGCCTGCTCTGTCCTTTCCTGTACAAGTGGTCCGTGTTAACAGTCCAGTCCAGCTTATTGTCCACCCACACCCCGAGGTACTTGAATGAATCCACGGTCCGTACCTCGACTCCCTCGATCACAATAGGTTGTGACCTTGGACTCCACCTCCCAAAGTCAATGACCAGCTCCTTTGTCTTTGACGGACTGAGCTGCAAGAGGTTCCTGCAAGGTTCTGGTCCGATGAGGTTCTGATTACCAATGTTTGGTTAACATTGGAACGGGATTCTTTAAGCACAAGGTCTTTTTTTCTTTTTCTTGCTTTTTTAATATTGATTTGCAAAGATTTGTGTTTTCATTACAGCCTTCCATTAGCATGTTACTGAATAATGAAATGCCGGATGAAAACAGACTGCACACATTAGTACCTGCAAACACTTGCCAGTATTTCCAGTGTTTCCATGCCAGCTGCACAACGCTCTGTTCGCACTCCGACCTTGCATTAATAGTCATTTCACAAATGTGCGACACAGTGGTTGCATGTAACAGCAACAAGAAATGTGACTGATTTTGTTGTCTTTTTCAGACTTGGAGAACTTCAAAACCCACAGAAGAAGTTCGGTTTCGGTCCGGGAAGGTCAAGGAGTGGTTCTGTTGTGTGGCCCTCCACCACATTCTGGAGGTATTTGTTTATTGATTATATTTTATTTATTCAACTGTTTCTTCCAAGTAACATTATCACTTGGGGACTGAAGGAAAAGGAATTGCTACACAGTGAGCAGGATGACACACGAAGCTAATTGCTTGAGCGTCAATTTAAAGTCGGGGTGACCGATCCAGTTATCAAAACTATTGATACTTGGTATAATACCAGTGCATAAACAATACTAAAGGAATTAGATCGATATTTATCCTTTTCTTGTTCTTATTACAAAATGACTTTTTTGTAGGGATGTCCGATAATATCGAACTGCCGATTTTATCAGCCGATAAATGCTTTAAAATGTAATATCGGAAATTATCGGTATCGGTTTCAAAAAGTAAAATGTATGACTTTTTAAAACGCCGCTGTGTACACGGACATAGGGAGAAGTACAGAGCGCCAATAAACCTTAAAGGCCCTGCCTTTGCGTGCCGGCCCAGTCACATAATATCTACGGTTTTTCACACACGCGAGTGAATGCCATGCATACTTGGTCAACAGCCATACAGGTCACACTGAGGGTGGCCATATAAACAACTTTAACACTGTTACAAATATGCGCCACACTGTGAACCCACACCAAACAAGAATGACAAACACATTTTGGGAGAACATCCGCACCGTGACACAACATAAACACAACAGAACAAATACCCAGAACCCCTTGCGGCACTTACTCTTCCGGGACGCTACAATATACACCCCCTGCTACCCCCCTACTCCCTCCCCCCACCTCAACCTCATTCATGTCCAAAAATTCCAAGCTGCTGTTTTGAGGCATGTTAAAAAAAAATAATGCACTTTGTGACTTCAATAATAAATATGGCAGTGCCATGTTGGCATTTTTTTCCCATAACTTGAGTTGATTTATTTTGGAAAACCTTGTTATTAAACATGCATCCAGCGGGGCATCACAACAAAATTAGGCATAATAATGTGTTAATTCCACAACTGTATATATCGGTATCGGTTGATATCGGAATCGGTAATTAAGAGTTGGACAATATCGGGATATCGGCAAAAAAGCCATTATCGGACATCTCTACTTTTTTGTGTTTTTTTGTATTGTTTACACATTCAGGGATTATGTCAATAGTAGATTTTGCTTTTGTTCAGTTATTGTTATGAAGTACCCAGCAGGCACAAGACATTAAATCAATGTTAAAAATGAGGTCCTGACGTTGAGCAATTCAAACACAACGTTGAAACAACATGCTTTTTGACGACGTTTAATCAATGTTGGGTTCTGGCGTTGATTTGACCGTTGAATTTTGGTCATTTCCCAAACGATATTCTACAACACAAACACAACATTGAAACAACATGCTTTTTTATGTTTATTCAATGTCAGGTTATGACGTCGATTCGACCATTTAAATTTGGTAATTTCCCGACCAACAACGTGGATCCAACGTTGGACGTCAACGTTGTCTCAGTTTACAAATACAACTATTTTGCAACGTTGTTTCAAATTCAGTTTCAAAGGCCTTGTGTGTATAATCAACATTGTATCAATGACTTAAGTGGTGAAGTTGTGTTTTCAATGTAATTAACAATTTAGTTAAGAAACATATTCATTATTAATGTAATGTAATTCTAAGTCACGTTCGATAGCACAAATGTAATCGGATTTACAACAATACGGGCAAATTGATTAAATAATTAAAATGTGTATATATATATATATATACCCCTTAATCATAAGTGTCTCAAAGGGCTTAACATACTGATTTAAACTCACAACTGGCCAAGATAAAACTCAAAAGACCCCAACTAGAGAACAAGAGGAAACATTGAGAATGAGATGAGCTTTATAAAAATGTGTTATTGTGTTTACTTTAGTTACTTGCTATAAAACATTTTCGGTTTATTATCTTTGTCAAAGTATCGGATCGGGACTCGAAATCGGATCGGATAAGAGGCCAAAAAAAACAACAATCCCTAATAGTTTGATTCAATCAATTCAATCAACGTTTTTATGAGCCATGAGATTCACTTGTATCCGTTATCAGTTTTTGTCAGGAATAGAAATGAAACAAAGCTCATTAAATGATCTGTAGCAGTTTTTCAACCACTGTGCCGAGGCACACTAGTGTGCCGTGAGATACAGTCTGGTGTGCCGTGGGAGATTATCTAATTTCACATATTTGGGTTAAAAAAATTTTTTGCAAACCAGTAATTATAGTCTGCAAATGATGTATTAGTGTTGAGTGTCGGTGCTGTCTAGAGCTCGGCAGAGTAACCGTGTAATACTCTTCCGTATCAGTAGGTGGCAGCAGGTAGCTAATTGCTTTGTAAATGTCGGAAACAGCGGGAGGCAGCGTGCAGGTAAAAAGGTGTCTAATGCTTAAACCAAAAATAAACAAAATGTGAGTGCCCTTAAGAAAAGGCATTGAAGCTTAGGGAAGGCTGTGCAGAACGAAACTAAAACTGAACTGGCTACAAAGTAAACAAAAACAGAATGCTGGACGACAGCAAAGACTTACTGTGGAGCAAAGACGGCGTCCACAAAGTACATCCGAACATGACATGACAATCAACAATGTCCCCACAAAGAAGGATAAAAACACCTTAAATATTATTGATTGCTAAATCAAAGTAGATGCTGTAAATATTGCTCAAAGGAAGACATGAAACTGCTACAGGAAAATACCAAAAAAAAAAGTGGAATGCAAGACAAGAAGTAAAACACTACACACAGGAAAAACAGCAAAAAACTCTAAATAAGTCACGGCGTGATGTGACAGGTGGTGACAGTACACCTACTTTGAGACAAGAGCTATAGTGATGCATGCTTGGTTATGGTTTAAAGTCGTATCCAACAATTGCGACAACGACTTTTTACTTTCAACTGAGTTTATGATTTTTGCTGGTGGTGTGCCTTTGGATTTTTTCAACGCAAAAAATGTGCCTTTGCTCAAAAAAGGTTGAAAAACACTGATCTATAGGAGTAACAGCTTATTGTATCCAATGAGCAACAAGGTATACTTGAATTCAAAAACCTCAAACTGAGATTAGAACACGTTTTCTTTTATCGTCCTTGAGTGGTATATTTGTCTCAATGGGTGTTCCACGTGTCAGGGTTGTATCGTTAAAATTATAAGATTATGATAACAACTTATTTGAAAACATTATATGTTTTGTGTATCTGCATCTGCAACTGCGACAGCTGCTTGATTCTCCTCAGTTGACACACAACAAATAACTGATTCACGCACTGATCCAGTACGGTGAAACTTCTGCTGGCTTGAACTTGATTATGCGTGTTTGGAAGTTCTATTGTTTGGTTTTTGTAACTAGTGAGTCCTTGTCTTATCTGACTTTTCAAGGGAACTACTGCATGAGCTCTACACTGATATGGAGTTTTGGGATATTTTGGTCAATTTCCGGACCCCAGTTATTGATCACGATCATAGGATTGTCTGAGACTGTTGGCAAAATTGTCGGTGTGAGATACTGGTTATTTGAAAAAAAACGGGAACGCTGAGACTCACAGTAACTTCTAGCAAGACAGGCATACTGACAACTGATCAACAAGATAACCCAGCGACTGAATGCCTCAGGGAAAACACACAAGACAATCTGTCTTTGTCCCTGACAAAGAGTTCCAGGACACAGATATCTACAAGAAGCTGGATAAAGTCAATAAATCCTTTGAGACCCCTCTGGACAATCTGATGAAAGAGTTATCAGATCAACAAGACTTCTCGATAAAGGCGTTAAAGTAAACAAAAAAACAGCTTAACATGACTTAATATCATAGAGCAGACATTTGCCATTAAACAAAAAGACCAAAAAAACATTACATGACAAAGAAAAAGCTTTCAGTACGAAGTCAAAAGGGCCAAGGAAAAAAAATGAGCTCACTCTGCCAAGTTTTTGGGTTGTAAGAGAAGCTGACAAAAAAATTAATCTCAATAAATGGTAGGCTGAAAAAAACCCAAGTTGTTATCATCAAAAACATAAAAGAGCTGGAAAATATTAAAGATCATATCAGATGGACATTAAGGTATACAAAACACACTCTCACGCTCTTTTATCTACATTAGACATCCACAACAACACTACTATGAACCGGAGGATCTGGAACAAGAAACCTTTCAATGGCCTGACCATGAACAACCTGATTTGGACAATGGTATAAAGCCAGACAGTCATTTATTGAACAATAGTAATATTAATATCATATGCTATCCCAACATTGCTAAAGTACAGGTATAACTAACACATGATCCATTTTTCTTTCAAACAGTATTAGTATGTTTGCTCATTTAAATACATACTTGCCAACCCTCCCGGATTTTCAGGGAGACTCCCGAAATTCAGCGCCTCTCCCGAAAATCTCCCGAAATTCAGGCGGACCTGAGTGACGTGTTGACAGCCTGTTCACACGTCCGCTTTCCCACAATATAAACAGCTAATGATCGAGGGCGAGTTCTTGGTTTCTTATGTGGGTTTATTGTTAGGCAGTTTCATTAACGTCCTCCCAGCGCGGTAACAACACACAACAACAGCAGTCAAGTTTTTGTCTACCGTAAAGCAGTTCGTCTGCCGTAAACAGCAATGTTGTGACACTTTTAAACAGGACAATACTGCCATCTACTGTACATGCATATGTGACCCACCCATAATGTGTTGATTTATTTATTTTATTTTGTGGTTTGAATTCGTTTTTGGAGCTGTCATTACACATTTATCAGTATTCACATTGGTCAGTAGGGGGCAGTAGGGCGTTTCTTCCCAATTGAATGCTATCACCTGCAGACCGGAAGTGTCTTGTCATTCTGATGAGAACGACCAGTCTGTGAACAATTGAAACGTCCTGTGTGCTTTTTCCTCCTGTATAACAGGTTAGTTTTGGTGAATCAACTCACTGAATAATATCCATGTGATCTTTATAAGTTTAAGTACACATTCTGATGGTGGAGCCTAACTCTAAAGTGTTTGTGAGTTGTAGTTTGTATTTGTGAATGAATCCAGTGCACAGCTGCAGTAATCAATACAAAAAGGCGACGTGAGTGCGCAATGTTTATATAGGAACTTCTGATCCTAATTCAGACTCCCAAATTAGAGCTCCTGTTTTCTTATTGATTTTATAATGTATATTTGTATAATGTGTGTGTTCTGAAATAGTGACAGAGAATAGAACAAGGATGGACAAGTCAACCCTTAACTCAACAATGAGTAGATGAGTGTTATGTGTATGTATATGTGTAAATAATTGAACACTGAAATTCTAGTATTTATTTTATTTATTTATATATGTATATATATATATATATATATATATATATATATATATATATATATATATATATATATATGTGTGTGTGTAATAAAATATATATATATATATATATATATATATATGTGTGTGTAATAAAATATATATATATATATATATATATATATATGTGTGTGTAATAAAATATATATATATATATATATATGTGTGTGTAATAAAATATATATATATATATATATATATATATATATATATATATATATATATATATATATATATATATATATATATATATATATATATATATATAGCTAGAATTCACTGAAAGTCAAGTATTTCTTATATTTATATATATATATATCTTAACCACGCCCCCCCTCCCCCCTCCCCACCCCCGACCACGCCCCCCACCCCCACCTCCCGAAATCGGAGGTCTCAAGGTTGGCAAGTATGTTTAAATAACATTAAGCAAAACACAAATACAAATAGATGGAGTGGATATTGAAAGGGTAAACGAAAACACATTTTTGGATGTAAAAATAGATGATAAAATGACCTGGAAACTTAATGTAAAAAAAATATACAACATTAAGTAGCAAGAAACACGTCAATAATGAATAATAATAATTATGTTCTGGACCAAAAATCTCTTCATATTCTCTACTGCTGGCTAGAGCAGAAAATAGAGGGCAGATCAACTGGTCTAAACGGGGGTTATATTTAAAGACTAGAATATACAAATGAGGTTTAAGATGGGACTTAAATGCTTCTACTGAGGTAGCATCTCAAACTGTTACCGGTAGGGCATTCCATAGTACTGGAGCCCGAATAGAAAACGCTCTATAGCCCGCAGACTTTTTTTGGGCTCTGGGAATCACTAATAAGCCGGAGTTCTTTGAACGCAGATTTCTTGCCGGGACATATAGTACAATACAATCGACAAGATAGGACGGAGCTAGACCGTGTAGTATTTTATACGTAAGTAGTAAAACCTTAAAGTCGCATCTTAAGTGCACAGGAATCCAGTGCAGGTGAGCCAGTATATATATATATATATATATATATATATATATATATATAAAAGGTATATAAAGTATAGGCTTAATATGATCAATCGTTCTTGTTCTTGTCAAAAGTCTAGCAGCCGCATTTTGTACCAACTGTAATCTTTTAATGCTAGACATAGGGAGACCCGAAAATAATACGTTACAGTAGTCAAGACGAGACGTAACGAACGCATGAATAATGATCTCTGCGTCGCTGGTGGACAAAATGGAACGCATTTTAGCGATATTACGGAGATGAAAGAAGGCCGTTTTAGTAACACTCTTAATGTGTGACTCAAACGAGAGAGTTGGGTCGAAGATAATACCCAGATTCTTTACCGAGTCGCCTTGTGTAATTGTTTGGTTGTCAAATGTTAAGGTGGTATTATGAAATAGGTATCGGTGTCTAGCAGGACCGATAATCAGCATTTCCAATTTCTTAGCGTTCAGTTGCAAAAAGTTAGCAGACGTCCGAGGATGTCGTTTTGGCTTGTGTAGCCCTTTGAGACACTCGTGATTTAGGGGTATATACTGTATATACACATTGATTGATTGATTGATCCATTGTTTAATTTCATTAAGACATTTACGAGGCCTCACAATACGAAGGTCCTGAGTAGTCTTGGGTTCAATGCCAAGCTCGGGATCTTTCTGTGTGGAGTTGGCATGTTCTACCTGTGACTGCGTGGGTTCCCTCCGGGTACTCCGGTTTCCTCCCACCTCCAAAGACATGCACCTGGGGATAGGTTGATTGGCAACACTAAATTGGCCCTAGTGTGAATGTTGTCTGTCTATCTGTGTTGGCCCTGTGATGAGGTGGCGACTTGTCCAGGGTGTACCTCGCCTTCCGCCCGAATGCAGCTGAAATAGGTGGTAGAAAATGGATGGATGGGCATTTACGAGGTTAAAATGTCAATACAAGGATCTGCCAATGTGTTAAAACTGGTCTAAGTTCGTCTATACAACAGGAGCATGCTAGTGTTTTAGGAATTTACTGCAAAAATGCTAGTCTCTCCAAAATTTTGAACTGAACGTAGGGGGCTGATCTGGTCTGGTGTTGTGGACAATAATTTATAACCCTTTATTTAAAATTTTTGTTGATACTAGACCTGTCATACAAATTCTGGACTGTTGCATGAGGAAATGCGCATTTTCCTCATGTAATAACCCCTGGTGATGTAAAGGTTATGACAGACAGAGGGCATGGGTTCGACTGCCGGCCAGGGTTGCATCAAGAAAAAACTGAGACAAAACCGCTGATGCGAGTGACTTCTGACAGGGAAAAGCCGAAAGGGGAAAAAAAATACAGGAACGGGTAATCATGTCGTACGACAAAGAACAACCAAATCAACCTTTGTCAATCTCTCGTTTCAATTACAAGAGCACACGTGCATGCACTTTGATTTCAATGGTTCTACAATGAAAAGCAATCAATCATATGTAAAAAGCATAGGGGGGGGTTGAGGTGGGCGGGGTTGGGGTTGGGGTTGGCGGTCGGGGTTTGGTGGTAGCGGGGGGTGTATATTGTAGCGTCCCGGAAGAGTTAGTGCTGCAAGCGGTTCTGGGTATTTGTTCTGTTGTTCTTTATGTTGTGTTACGGTGTGGATGTTCTCCCGAAATGTGTTTGTCATTCTTGTTTGGTGTGGGTTCACAGTGTGGCGCATATTTGTAACAGTATCAAAGTTGTTTATACGGCCACCCTCAGTGTGACCTGTATGGCTGTTGATCAAGTATGATTCACTTATGTGTGTGTAAAAGCCGCATATATTATGTGACTGGTCCGGCACGCTGTTTGAATGGAGGAAAAGCGGACGCGACGACAGGTCTTTAGGGCGTTTAAGGCAGTGCCTATAAGGCACGCCCCCAATATTGTTGTCCGGGTGGAAATCGGGAGATATTCGGGAGAATGGTTGCCCCGGGAGGTTTTCGGGAGGGGCACTGAAATTCGGGAGTCTCCCGGGAAAATCGGGAGGGTTGGCAAGTATGAACAGATGTATACCATAACTTGTAGGTTAGACGTTTAAGATAAACATGGAGTCTTTCCTCCAGGATAGAGCTATCAATTTTGCATTCCGAAGTCTGAATGTTAATTCCAGTCCACATGCGAATGTCCAACTAAGGCTCCTTAATTTATTATGAGCTCAACCATTATTTACTTAAACCTGGTGGTTCGCTTTCTCCAAGTTGAATATAAACATTCACCATATGTAGAACATAATAGGAGTTAATTAATTCACTTCATTATCACAGGATCCAATTTTACAGATACATACTTAACTACCCCACTTTTCAGTCATTAAATGTTTTCGACTGTTAATATTGCAGTGGAAAAAATATCTGTAGTAGTCTTTGTGTATGTTGAAAGAAATTCATGACAAGAGATGTCTCATCCTGGCTTCATCTGCCCGACAGCGAGTAACGACACAATAATATAAGCGAAGCTCCGCACCACCCCACGCCCCTACCATCATCCTGTTTCATTCATAAGGACCTCATTGCATTTATAACTGCATGCACGTCCAAAGGAAAACCTCTGCACATCCCTATTCAGTACCATATGCTTGCAGACCTTCCCATGGCGGTGAGATGTCCAAGACTCTCGTGGTTTTCCACCTGCCAGGGGGGGGGGGTCTCAGAGGATACATTATGCATGGCAGACAGCTGTCTTGGACTCTGTATGCAGCATGTGCCCATCCATGCAGCAAGACATGTTCAAACAGAGGAAGGAGCCGGAATGAGAGCGAAAGGAGGAGGCAACATTTGCTGTACGGTCTTGCCACCCACCATGTTCAGAGAGCCCACTTTATGTAGTCAGTAGTAGGAGTACTTTAGAAAAGAGCTCTCTCGCAAATAGTAGTCGTACATGTTTCTTTTCTTGTTTATTTTTTGAGTCGAAGGCATATCTGTCTGGCCGTGGGCAAGGGATTGGAACTGCACATTAGGGCTGCACAATTACTCAAATTTTGATCACTATTTTGGCTGCCACGGTTAAATGAGGGTGATCGTCGACGACATTAACATTTATAAAGCAGACTGCGCTGCATATCAAATCAAGCACTTTTACCAAATGCGGCGGCAGAGGAACAGCCCTGTAAAGCGCGTGTCGTCCACGCCGGGGGCCATAGTGGATGGGCACAAAACTCCATCTCAATGCCAAACTGAAACATTAAAGGGGAACTGCACTTTTTCTGGAAATTTGCCATCCATCCATCCATCCATCTTCTTCCGCTTATCCGAGGTCGGGTCGCGAGGGCAGCAGCCTAAGCAGGGAAGCCCAGACTTCCCTCTCCCCAGCCACTTCGTCCAGCTCTTCCCGGGGGATCTCGAGGCGTTCCCAGGCCACCCGGGAGACATAGTCTTCCCAACGGTTTCCTGGGTCTTCCCCGTGGCCTCCTATCGGTCGGACGTGCCCTAAACACCTCCCTAGGGAGGGGTTCAGGTGGAATCCTAACCAGATGCACCTCATCTGGCTCCTCTCGATGTGGAGGAGCAGCGGCTTTACTTTGAGCCCACCCCGGATGGCAGAGCTTCTCACCCTATCTCTAAGGGAGAGCCCCGCCACCCGGCGGAGGAAACTCATTTTGGCCGCTTGTACCAGTGATCTTGTCCTTTCGGTCATGACCCAAAGCTCATGACCATAGGTGAGGATGGGAACGTAGATCGACGGGTAAATTGAGAGCTTTGCCTTCCGGCTCAGCTCCTTCTTCACCACAACGGATCGATACATCGTCCGCATTACTGAAGACGCCGCACGGATCCGCCTGTCGATCTCACGATCCACTCTTTCCTTTCTTGTGAACAAGACTCCGAGGTACTTGAACTCCACCACTTGGGGCAGGGTCTCCTCCCCAACCCGGAGATGGCACTCCACCCTTTTCCGGGCGAGAACCATGAACTCGGACTTGGAGGTGCTGATTCTCATCCCAGTCGCTTCACACTCGGCTGCGAACCGATCCAATGAGAGCTGAAGATCCTGGCCAGATGAAGCCATCAGGACCACATCATCTGCAAAAAGCAGAGACCTAATCCTGCAGCCACCAAACTGGATCCCCTCAACGCCTTGACTGCGCCTAGAAATTTCAGAAAATGTTTTCGTTCAAAATCAATATGAAAGACATTCTAACTTGTAAATGTAAAAGAAAATCTGTTTACAACGCAGTCAATAGGAGGTCCTCTATTACGCCTATAAAACCCAATAAATAACCATTCAAAAACAAATAACCAACAATACTCTGTTTACATTTTGTGACTTGAATATTAACCAAGTATTAGTGATGTTGTTATTATAAGTGCTAACGCAGACAAACTATTTACAGTGGCGATGTGATCACAAGCTTGTGTGCCTTGACAATATCAACTGGTCAGCTGCTTTTTGGCTTCCCTGCTTGTGGAGGTTTATTGCAGATCCTAAATAATACCTCTCACCTGGATAGTAGAAGGATGAGGATGTAGTTTGACATGTTGGTACACTTTGACAGCAAATGTTACCCCTGGAATGTTGAAAAATGACACGAAAAGACGCTTGGTTCCACCACTCTTTTCTTCGCAAGGATTTTAAGTCATTCTTAATCTAAACGGGAAAAATGATTCCCGAGCGCGATGCGCGATGTGACGCCACGTTGTGACGTCATCGCTCCGAGAGCGAATATTAGAAAGGCGTTTAATTCGCCAAAATTCGCCCATTTAGAGTTCGGAAATCGGTTAAAAAAATATATGGTCTTTTTTTCTGCAACATCAAGGTATATATTGACGCTTACATAGGTCTGGTGATAATGTTCCCCTTTAAACAAGTTGAACAACTTATTCGGGTGTTACCATTTAGTGGTCAATTGTACGGAATATGTACTGTACTGTGCAATCTACTAAGAAAAGCACTTTATATGTAGAAAGGTTTTGTTAAGAAACCATTCTGAACCTTATCTTATTTAGTTTTTATTGTATATATGTTGACCACATGAACCCTGGCAATGGACCCTGTGTGTATATGTATGTTATTGTTATGCTTATCATTCATGACTGCCTGCTGTTGCACTGATCAGCCTAGTGGTGGCTCACATCCATCACACACAGAGATATTTCTATTTGTGGGCAGAATTATTATAGTGTTCCCAATGTTAAAAGGATAAAGCGATTGTTTACAAATTTGGTAAATAAATAACCAAAAAATTTATATTTTGTTGTTTTCTTACTGTACCGAAAATGAACCGAACCGTGACCTCTAAACCGAGGTACGTACAGATATTTACATATATCCGAATTTAAGTGTTACTTCTTTTTATTTCATAATCATATTACAAAACAGCTAGTGTTTTTCTTCCAATTGTGGTCTTTTGGTTGTCTGCAAAACTGTGTGCTTAACCTCGAGTGAAGAATGTAGAAAGAGAGATAATGGGCATGTGTTTTGGCTAGAGAGACATGACTGCCAGGGGGGAAGGAAGAGAGACTTAAGAGAGGAGAGGGGGACAGACCATTTTGAGCGGCGCGATTGAATGTTCTATGCTGGACTGGTCTCAATGTATATATGCAAAGCTTTGCAAATATATTACAAAATACCTATTCTGTCTCTGGTGGTTTTTCTACTCAGCTTTAAGTGTCGTAAAGAGCTTGGGAGCGACTTGTGACTTGAATTCCCTGGGAGGAACAACTGGTCCAAAACGCAACAGTACCGAACCGAAATTTTTGCGTACCGTTACACCCTTATATTCCACAATATCAAAACCCCATTTAACAGTTTGACTTTTCCCTAAACACATACTTGCCAACCCTCCCGGATTTTCCGGGAGACTCCCGAAATTCAGCGCCTCTCCCGAAAACCTCCCGGGACAAATTTTCTCCCAAAAATCTCCCGAAATTCAGGCGGAGCTGGAGGCCACGCCCCTTCCAGCTCCATGCGGACCTGAGTGACGTGTTGACAGCCTGTTGTACATGCACATGTGACCCACCCATAATGTGTCACATTTTTGTGTTGATTTATTTAGTTTATTTTGTGGTTTGAATTCGTTTTTGGAGCTGTCATTACACATTTATCAGTATTCACATTGGTCAGTAGGGGGCAGTAGGGTGTTTCTTCCCAATTGAATGCTATCACCTGCAGACCGGAAGTGTCTTGTCATTCTGATGAGAGCGACCAGTCTGTGAACAATTGAAACGTCCTGTGTGCTTTTTCCCTCCTGTTTAACAGGTTAGTTTTGGTGAATCAACTCACTGAATAATATCCATGTGATCTTTATAAGTTTAAGTACACATTCTGATGGTGGAGCCTAACTCTAAAGTGTTTGTGAGTTGTAGTTTGTATTTGTGAATGAATCCAGTGCACAGCTGCAGTAATCAAAACAAAAAGGCGACGTGAGTGCGCAATGTTTATATAGGAACTTCTGATCCTAATTCAGACTCCCAAATTAGAGCTCCCGTTTTCTTATTGATTTTATAATGTATATTTGTATAATGTGTGTGTTCCGAAATAGTGACAGAGAATAGAACAAGGATGGACAATTCAACCCTTAACTCAACAATGAGTAGAGGAGTGTTATGTGTGTGTATATGTGTAAATGAATGAACACTGAAATTCAAGTATTTCTTTTATTTATTTATTTATATATATATATATATATATATATATATATAGCTAGAATTCACTGAAAGTCAAGTATTTCTTATATATATATATATATATATATATATATATATATATCTTAACCACGCCCCCAACCACGCCCCCCGCCCCACCCCCGACCCCGACCCCCACCCCCACCTCCCGAAATCGGAGGTCTCAAGGTTGGCAAGTATGCCTAAACAACAAAATAAAATCTGTCATTGGGTATTGTAGCTGAGACCCCCCCTTAAAATAAATAAATAAACAAACTCAATCCTCTTTGCTCTTGGAGGCTTTTTCTAAAAAAAAAAAAAAAAAAATCACTTTCAGTTTTGACATGATGCAGCGGTTACCGTAGTGACAAGCAGTCAGCAACATGACAGCAGCATGAAATGGGATATGCTGTATTTCTAGAGAGTGACACTCTCAGTTGATTAGAGTTCCTAATCATGTATGAAAAGGTCACCATGGAGTCAGTGAAGCGTACACACATTTCCCAGAGGAGATGTGTGGAAGACTGAATTTTCCCCTTTAAGCTTTTTTTTTTTTTTGGTTTTAGCTTACAGCACACACACATAAACACACAGTACAATACCTGCAAGACAAACGGAGTGGGGAAACACAGGAAGGCACATACTTTGTCTTTATCTCAATTTCCTTTCCTCTATTGGCTGTGACCAACACTATAAGCGTCTTTATCTAACTTGCTTCCATCTCGCGTCATGTCCTCGGGCTGTTTGTGCTTCCACAAAAACAGAAATCCTCCAGGGCCTGTAGAGATTTCATCCCAGTAGAAATGCTCTGCCTCACCTGTTGTGCAAGGTAGAAAATAATGTTCTTTTTTTTTTTTTTTTACATCCGTGGCATAAGCCAGCCAGCCAGCCACAAAGAGATACGGGCTGCAGTTTTTTTGGGGTGTAGAGTCGTGGTCAACAGTTTATATACACTTGTAAAGAACATAATGTCATGGCTGTCTTGACTTTCCAATCATTTCTACAACTCTTGTTTTTTTTTGTTTTGTTTTTTTATTTTATTTTAATTATTTTTTTGATTATCTTTTTATTATTTTAAATTTTATTATTATTATTATTATTATTTTATTATTATTATTATTTAATTTAATTTAATTTTATTTTATTTATTTTAATTATTTTTTTAATTATTTTTTTAATTATTTTTTTACTATTTTTAATTTTATTTTATTGTTTTTTATTGGGGTTTTTTTATTGTTATTGTATAGTTATTTTTTTGTGATAGAGTGATTGGAGCACATACTTGTTGGTCACAAAAAAAACATTCATGAAGTTTGGTTCTTTTATGAATTTATTATGGGTCTACTGAAAATGTGACCAAATCTGCTGGGTCAAAAGTATACATACAGAAAGTTAATATTGGCAAGTTTCACTGCAATAAGGCACATTTGGTAGCCATCCGCAAGCTTCTGGTTGAATTTTTGACCACTCCTCTTGACAAAATTGGTGCAGTTCAGCTAAATTTGTTGGTTTTCTGACATGGACTTGTTTCTTCAGCATTGTCAGGACTTCGGGAAGGCCATTCTAAAACCTTCATTATAGCCTGATTTAGCCACTTTCGACATGTGTTTGGGGTCATTGTCCTGTTGGAACACCCAACTGCGCCCAAGATCCAACCTCCGGGGCTGATGATTTTAGGTTGTCCTGAAGAATTTGGAGGTAATCCTCCTTTTTCATTGTCCCATTTACTCTCTGTAAAGCACCAGTTCCATTGGCAGCAAAACAGGCCCAGAGCATAATACTACCATGGTGGTGGTAGGATTGGTGTTCATGGGATTAAAGGGGAACATTATCACCAGACCTATGTAAGCGTCAATATATACCTTGATGTTGCAGAAAAAAGACCATATATTTTTTTAACCGATTTCCGAACTCTAAATGGGTGAATTTTGGCGAATTAAACGCCTTTCTGTTATTCGCTCTCGGAGCGATGACGTCACATTGGGAAGCAATCCGCCATTTTCTCAAACACCGAGTCAAATCAGCTCTGTTATTTTCAGTTTTTTTGACTGTTTTCCGTACCTTGGAGACATCATGCCTCGTCGGTGTGTTGTCGGAGGGTGTAACAACACGAACAGGGACGGATTCAAGTTGCACCAGTGGCCCAAAGATGCGAAAGTGGCAAGAAATTGGACGTTTGTTCCGCACACTTTACCGACGAAAGCTATGCTACGACAGAGATGGCAAGAATGTGTGGATATCCTGCGACACTCAAAGCAGATGCATTTCCAACGATAAAGTCAAAGAAATCTGCCGCCAGACCCCCATTGAATCTGCCGGAGTGTGTGAGCTATTCAGGGACAAAGGACTCAGTAGCACGGCAAGCAATGGCGGCAGTTTGTTCCTGCAGACGAGCGAGCTAAACCCCCTGGATGTCTTGGCTCACACCGTCCCGAAGATGATCAAGAGAAGAATATCGACCCTAGCTTCCCTGGCCTGCTGACATGAGGGTATGTCTACAGAATATATTAATTGATGAAAATTGGGCTGTCTGCACTCTCAAAGTGCATGTTGTTGCCAAATGTATTTCATATGCTGTAAACCTAGTTCATAGTTGTTAGTTTCCTTTAATGCCAAACAAACACATACCAATCGTTGGTTAGAAGGCGATCGCCGAATTCGTCCTCGCTTTCTCCCGTGTCGCTGGCTGTCGTGTCGTTTTCGTCGGTTTCGCTTGCATACGGTTCAAACCGATATGGCTCAATAGCTTCAGTTTCTTCTTCAATTTCGTTTTCGCTACCTGCCTCCACACTACAACCATCCGTTTCAATACATGCGTAATCTGTTGAATCGCTTAAGCCGCTGAAATCCGAGTCTGAATCCGAGCTAATGTCGCTATAGCTTGCTGTTCTTTCCGCCATGTTTGTTTGTGTTGGCA
The DNA here is from genome assembly GCF_033978685.3 of Nerophis lumbriciformis. NCBI lineage: Eukaryota > Metazoa > Chordata > Actinopteri > Syngnathiformes > Syngnathidae > Nerophis > Nerophis lumbriciformis. Next base: position 27,103,917 of record NC_084575.2, read on the forward strand.
TCACTATGTGACGTCACAGGAAAATGGACGGGTGTTTATAACGATGGTTAAAATCAGGCACTTTGAAGCTTTTTTTAGGGATATTGCGTGATGGGTAAAATTTTGAAAAAAACTTCGAAAAATATAATAAGCCACTGGGAACTGATTTTTAATGGTTTTAATCATTCTGAAATTGTGTTAATGTTCCCCTTTAAAGGCCTCACCTTTTCTGCTCCAAACATATTGCTGGGTATTGTGGCCAAACAGCTCAATTTTTGTTTCATCTGACATCACATGGACAAAGATAAGACCTTCTGGAGGAAAGTTCTGTGGTCAAATGATATAGAAATGGAGCTGTTTGGCCACAATACCCAGCAATATGTTTAGAGGAGAAAAGGTGAGGCCTTCAATCCCAGGAACACCAAACCTACTGTCAAGCATGGTGGTGGTAGTATTATGCTCTGGGCCTGTTTTGCTGCCAATGGAACTGGTGCTTTAAATGTGACAATGAAAAAGGAGGATTACCTCCAAATTCTTCAGGACAACCTTAAAATCATCAGCCTGGAGGTTGGGTCTTGGGCGCAGTTGGGTGTTCCAACAGGACAATGACCCCCAAACACACGTCAAAAGTGGTGAAGGAATGGCTAAATCAGGCTAGAATGAAGGTTTTAGAATGGCCTTCCCAAAGTCCTAACTTAAACGTGTGGACAATGCTGAAGAAACAAGTCCATGTCAGAACACCAACTGAATTGCACCAATTTTGTCAAGAGGAGTGGTAGAAAAATTCAACCAGAAGCTTGTGGATGGCTACCAAAAGCGCCTTATTGCAGTGAAACTTGCCAAGGGACATGTACCGTATTTTTCGGACTATAAGTCGCAGTTTTTTTCATAGTGCGACTTATACTCAGGAGCGACTTATGTGTGAAATTATCAACACATTACCGTAAAATATCAAATAATATTATTTAGCTCATTCACGTAAGAGACTAGACGTATAAGATTTCATGGGATTTAGCGACTAGGAGTGACAGATTGTTTGGTAAACGTATAGCATGTTCTATATGTTATAGTTATTTGAATGACTCTTACCATAATATGTTACGTTAACATACCAGGCACGTTCTCAGTTGGTTATTTATGCCTCATATAACGTACACTTATTCAGCCTGTTGTTCACTATTCTTTATTTATTTTAAATTGCCTTTCAAATGTCTATTCTTGGTGTTGGCTTTTATCAAATACATTTCTCCAAAAAATGCGACTTATACTCGAGTGCGACTTATATATGTTTTTTTCCTTCTTTATTATGCATTTTCGGCCAGTGCGACTTATACTCCGAAAAATACGGTAATACCCGTATGTTGAAGCACAGTACAATCCATCAAGCGGTGCGGTTTCATAGCTTACCAAAGTCGTACTAAAAACATTTTTGATAAATTTTTGAGCGCCGTGTGTAATGTTCTATATTTTCAATGGAACTTATACAATGTTGGTGTTGTTTACTTGAGTCCTATTGCCATCATAGTGGAGTCTACACGTATCTCTTATGTTTGACTGCCATCTACAGGTTATCATTACACCATGTACCAAATAAAATTGCTTCAAGGTCGGTAAGCAAAACCAGAATCATTCCGTACATTAGGCGCACCGGGTTATAAGGCGTATTGTCGAGTTTTGAGGGGGGGGAAAAAGATTTTAAGTGCGCCTTATAGTCCGGAAAATACAGTATATGAATCTTAACACAGTCAATAGGATTTTACACTTTACATTATTTAATTGCAGATTTTTATTTAAGGTCAACAAATTATGAATCTGTAAAATAATTTGCTTTCATTTGAGTCAGGGCTGAACATTATTTTTTGGACTAATTATAGACAGATAATTACCGTATTTTTCGGAGTATAAGTCGCACCGGAGTATAAATCGCACCGGGTTATAAGGCGTATTGTCGAGTTTTGAGGGGAAAAAAATTGATTTGAAGTGCGCCTTATAGTCCGGAAAATACAATATGAATCTTAACACAGTCTATTGGATTTTACACTTTACATTATTTAATTGCAGATTTTTATTTAAGGTCAACAAATTATGAATCTGTAAAATAATTTGCTTTCGTCTGAGTCAGGGCTGAACATTATTTTTTTGGACTAATTAAAGACGGATAATTACCGTATTTTTCGGAGTTTAAGTCGCACCGGAGTATAAGTCGCACCGGGTTATAAGGCGTATTGTCGAGTTTTGAGGGGAAACATTTTTATTTGAAGTGCGCCTTATAGTCTGGAAAATACAGTATATGAATCTTAACACAGTCAATAGGATTTTACACTTTACATTATTTAATTGCAGATTTTTATTTAAGGTCAACACATTATGAATCTGTAAAATAATTTGCTTTCATTTGAGTCAGGGCTGAACATTATTTTTTGGACTAATTAAAGACAGATAATTACCGTATTTTTCGGAGTATAAGTCGCACCGGAGTATAAGTCGCACCGGGTTATAAGGCGTATTGTCGAGTTTTGAGGGGGAAAAAATTGCTTTTAAGTGCGCCTTATAGTCCGGAAAATACAATATGAATCTTAACACAGTCTATTGGGTTTTACACTTTACATTATTTAATTGCAGATTTTTATTTAAGGTCAACAAATTATGAATCTGTAAAATAATTAGCTTTCGTTTGAGTCAGGGCTGAACATTATTTTTTTGGACTAATTAAAGACGGATAATTACCGTATTTTTCGGAGTATAAGTCGCACCGGAGTATAAGTCGCACCGGGTTATAAGGCGTATTGTCGAGTTCTGAGGGGAAACATTTTTATTTGAAGTGCGCCTTATAGTCCGGAAAATACAATATGAATCTTAACACAGTCAATAGGATTTTATACTTTACATTATTTAATTGCAGATTTTTATTTAAGGTCAACACATTATGAATCTGTAAAATAATTTGCTTTCGTTTGAGTCAGGGCTGAACATTATTTTCTTGGACTAATTAAAGACAGATAATTACCGTATTTTTCGGAGTATAAGTCGCACCGGAGTATAAGTCGCACCGGGTTATAAGGCGTATTGTCGAGTTTTGAGGGGAAACATTTTAATTTGAAGTGCGCCTTATAGTCCGGAAAATACAATATGAATCTTAACACAGTCAATAGGATTTTATACTTTACATTATTTAATTGCAGATTTTTATTTAAGGTCAACACATTATGAATCTGTAAAATAATTTGCTTTCATTTGAGTCAGGGCTGGACATTATTTTTTGGACTAATTAAAGACAGATATTTACCGTATTTTTCGGAGTATAAGTCGCACCGGAGTATAAGTCGCACCGGGTTATAAGGCGTATTGTCGAGTTTTGAGGGGAAAAAATTTGATTTTAAGTGCACCTTATAGTCCGGAAAATACAATATGAATCTTAACACAGTCTATTGGATTTTACACTTTACATTATTTAATTGCAGATTTTTATTTAAGGTCAACAGATTATGAATCTGTAAAATAATTTGCTTTCGTTTGAGTCAGTGCTGAACATTATTTTTTTGGACTAATTAAAGACAGATAATTACCGTATTTTTCGGAGTATAAATCGCACCGGAGTATAAGTCGCACCGGGTTATAAGGCGTATTGTCGAGTTTTGAGGGGAAACATTTTAATTTGAAGTGCGCCTTATAGTCCGGAAAATACAATATGAATCTTAACACAGTCAATAGGATTTTATACTTTACATTATTTAATTGCAGATTTTTATTTAAGGTCAACACATTATGAATCTGTAAAATAATTTGCTTTCATTTGAGTCAGGGCTGAACATTATTTTTTGGACTAATTAAAGACAGATAATTACCGTATTTTTCGGAGTATAAGGCGCACCGGAGTATAAGTCGCACCTGCCGAAAATGCATAATAAAGAAGGAAAAAAACATATATAAGTCGGCCAAACTATGAAAAAAACTGCGACTTATAGTCCGAAAAATACGGTATGTAAAAACACAGCATTTCCTTGCACTTTCTGGCAGAACTTCCCTCCGTCGTTGCAATTCCCGGTAACACGGGTGCATTTTGGAACGTACACTATACTAACAGCAAAGGTTATTAATAATTGAAGAAAAAAACTGCCCTAAGGTAGCGCAGAGAAAAGCATGCACAGCAAAAAAGTAAGCTTTACCGCAGGTAAGATTAAACATCTTTGCGACTTATACTCCAGTGCGACTTATATATGTTTTTTTCCTTCTTTATTATGCATTTTCGGCCGGTGCGACTTATACTCCGGTGCGACTTATACTCCGAAAAATACGGTAAGCAAATATTAACGTTGCAGTATGTATACTTTTGACCCAGCAGATTTGCTCACATTTTCAGTAGACCCATAATAAATTCACACAAGAACCAAACTTCATGAATGTTTTTTTGTGACCAACAAGTATGTGCTCCAATCACTCTATCACAAAAAAAATAAGAGTTGTAGAAATGATTGGAAAGTCAAGACAGCCATGACATTATGTTCTTTACAAGTGTATGTAAACTTTTGACCACGACTGTACATTTCAAACATCGCATGATTTTAAGTAGAGTAGCCAATGTTATACCTATTGCTTGAAAACAGATGCAGGCACCTGAAGCGCTGTTGCCATAGCAACTTTCTCACACGTGCACAACAACCGCTGAGGATTGTTGTTGTCCTGCATGTCCCAATGCACTCAGTGTTGATAAATAAAAATGATGCAAGCCAGACCTGGAGTTGCAGGTTTTCCTCTTGAGTGTTGACACAAGTCACTATCTACACTACAGCCCCCACATATAATGAACACTGACTTCAAGATGTTTAATCTTACCTGCGGTAGAGCTTACTTTTTTTTGCTGTGCATGCTTTTCTCCGCGCTTCCTTTGGGCAAGTTTTTTTTCTTCAATTATTAATAACCTTTGCTGTTAGTATAGTGTACGTTCCAAAATGCACCCGTGTTACCGGGAATTACAACGACAGAGGGAAAGTGCAAGGAAATGCTGTATTTTTACATACCGTATTTTTCGGACTATAAGTCGCAGTTTTTTTCATAGTTTGGCCGACTTATATATGTTTTTTTCCTTCTTGATTATGCATTTTCGGCAGGTGCGACTTATACTCCGGTGCGCCTTATACTCCGAAAAATACGGTAATTATCTGTCTTTAATTAGTCCAAAAAATAATGTTCAGCCCTGACTCATATGAAAGCAAATTATTTTACAGATTCATAATTTGTTGACATTAAATAAAAATCTGCAATTGAATAATGTAAAGGGAATAAGCGGTAGAAAATGGATGGATGGATGGAAAGTGTAAAATCCAATAGACGGTGTTAAGATTCATATTGTATTTTCCGGACTATAAGGCGCACTTAAAATATTTTTTTTCCCCCTCAAAACTCGACAATACGCCTCATAGCCCGGTGCGACTTATACTCCGGTGCGACTTATACTCCGAAAAATACGGTAATTATCTGTCTTTAATTAGTCCAAAAAATAATGTTCAGCCCTGACTCAAATGAAAGCTAATTATTTTACAGATTCATAATTTGTTGACCTTAAATAAAAATCTGCAATTAAATAATGTAAAGTGTAAAATCCAATAGACTGTGTTAAGATTCATATTGTATTTTCCGGACTATAAGGCGCACTTCAAATAAATTTATTTCCCCTCAAAACTCGACAATACGCCTTATAACCCGGTGCGACTTATACTCCGGTGCGACTTATACTCCCAAAAATACGGTAATTATCTGTCTTTAATTAGTCCAAAAAATAATGTTCAGCCCTGACTCAAATGAAAGCTAATTATTTTACAGATTCCTAATTTGTTGACATTAAATAAAAATCTGCAATTAAATAATGTAAAGTGTAAAATCCAATAGACTGTGTTAAGATTCATATTGCATTTTCCGGACTATAAGGCGCACTTAAAATCAATTTTTTTCCCCTCAAAACTCGACAATACGCCTTATAACCCGGTGCGACTTATACTCCGGTGCGACTTATACTCCGGTGCGACTTATACTCCGAAAAATACGTTAATTATCTGTCTTTAATTAGTCCAAAAAATAATGTCCAGCCCTGACTCAAATGAAAGCAAATTATTTTACAGATTCATAATTTGTTGACCTTAAATAAAAATCTGCAATTAAATAATGTAAAGTGTAAAATCCAATTGACTGTGTTAAGATTCATATTGCAGTTTCCGGACTATAAGGCGCACTTAAAATATTTTTTCCCCCCTCAAAACTCGACAATACGCCTTATAACTCGGTGCGACTTATACTCCGGTGCGACTTATACTCCGAAAAATACGGTAATTATCTGTCTTTAATTAGTCCAAAAAATAATGTTCAGCCCTGACTCAAATGAAAGCAAATTATTTTACAGATTCATAATTTTGTTGACCTTAAATAAAAATCTGCAATTAAATAATGTAAAGTGTAAAATCCAATTGACTGTGTTAAGATTCATATTGTATTTTCTGGACTATAAGGCGCACTTAAAATAAAATGTTTTCCCCTCAAAACTCGACAATACGCCTTATAACCCGGTGCGACTTATACTCCAAAAAATAGGGTAATTATCTGTCTTTAATTAGTCCAAAAAATAATGTCCAGCCCTGACTCAAATGAAAGCAAATTATTTTACAGATTCCTAATTTGTTGACTTTAAATAAAAATCTGCAATTAAATAATGTAAAGTGTAAAATCCAATTGACTGTGTTAAAATTCATATACCGTATTTTCCGGACTATAAGGCGCACTTAAAATATTTTTTTTCCCCTCAAAACTCGACAATACTCCTTATAACCCAGTGCGCCTAATGTACGGAATAATTCTGGTTTTGCTCACCGACCTTGAAGCAATTTTATTTGGTACATGGTGTAATGATAAGTGTGACCAGTAGATGGCAGTCAAACATAAGAGATACGTGTAGACTCCACTATGATGGCAATATGGCTCGAGTAAACAACACCAACATTTTATTAGTTCCATTGAAAATATAGAACATTACACACGGCGCTAAAAAATATATCAAAAATGTTTTTAGTATGACTTTGGTAAGCTATGAAGCCGCACCGCTTGATGGATTGTACTGTGCTTCAACATACGGGTATTACCGTATTTTTCGGAGTATAAGTTGCTCCGGAGTATAAGTCGCACCGGCCGAAAATGCTTAATAAAGAAGGGAAAAAACATGTATAAGTCACACTGGAGTATAAGTCGCATTTTTGGGGGAAATGTATTTGATAAAAGCCAACACCAAGAATAGACATTTGAAAGGCAATTTAAAATAAATAAAGAATAGTGAACAACAGGCTGAATAAGTGTACGTTATATGAGGCATAAATAACCAACTGAGAACGTGCCTGGTATGTTAACGTAACATATTATGGTAAGAGTCATTCAAATAACTATAACATATAGAACATGCTATACGTTTACCAAACAATCTGTTACTCCTAATCGCTAAATCCCATGAAATCTTATACGTCTAGACTCTTACGTGAATGAGCTAAATAATATTATTTGATATTTTGCGGTAATGTGTTAATAATTTCACACATAAGTCGGTCCTGAGTATAAGTCGCACCCCCGGCCAAACTATGAAAAAACTGCGACTTATAGTCAGAAAAATACAGTATTATGGTGTGTGTATAAGGTAAGACATATTATCTTGCGTTTTGTTTCGCAATATTATGCAAAAACAACTTTTCTTACCTTCTGGTACCTGCTGATCTGTATTTGGGATCTGCATAAATCCTGAAAAATTGCGCGCTTCCGCATTTATAGTCCGATAAGTTTCTTCTTTTTCTCTATCTTCTTGTTATGGGACATTCATCCTCCGCCGTTGCCATTTCTAATATAAAGTAGTGTAAAGTTCTTACTTATATCTGTCAGTTAACTCGCCATGAAAGCGCTAAAACATACCGGTGTAGTGAGTTTACATTATTCACCCAAGGAACTTTAGTTATAAGAGAGTTCCGGTCGGACGGTTTTTCACGGGACACATTTCCGACGTTGTTGTTGCACTAGTGAGCCACGGATGAGAAGATAAATATAAAAAAGATCTAAAATACGCTATTCATCGGCAGTGCGCCTTATAATCTGGTGTGCCCTGTGGTCCGGAAAATATGGTACTGTAAATGTTGGTATTTAAAACTGTACGGGCCTGATCTACTATAGCAGTAGTTCTCAAACTTTTTTCTACCAAGTACCACCGCAAAAACAACTCGGCTCTCCAAGAACCACCATAATGACCAATAATATTAAAATACAGTAGCGTAGTATTCATTAAAAACTAGGCAGAGCTTATCCAATCCAATCCACTTTATTTGTGTAGTACATTTAAACAACAAAAATGTTTCCAAAGTACTGCACAACAATATTAAAAACAATATTCAAATAGTATCCTTAGCTCCACCAATGACTGAATAAAAAAAAAGATATATATATATATATATATATATATATATATATATAAATACATACAAAAACCAATATAAAAACAATATAAAATAAATATGATTAAAAACGATTTTAAAGGGGAAAACTAGAGATCAATCAATGTCAATCAATGTTTATTTATATAGCCCTAAATCACAAGTGTCTCAAAGGGCTGCACAAGCCACAACGACATCCTCGGTACAAAGCCCACATAAGGGCAAGGAAAAACTCACCCCAGTGGGACGTCGATGTGAATGACTGAGAAACCTTGGAGAGGACCGCATATGTGGGTAACCCCCCCCCCCCTCTAGGGGAAGAGATGTCCGATAATATCTGGCTGCCGATATTATCGGCCGATAAATGCTTTAAAATGTGATATCGGAAATTATCGGTATAGGTTTCAAAACGTAAAATGTATGACTTTTTAAAACGCCGCTGTGTACACGGACGTAGGGAGAAGTACAGAGCGCCAATAAACCTTAAAGACTCTGCCTTTGCGTGCCGGCCCAATCACATAATATCTACGACTTTTCACACACACAATTGAATGCAACGCATACTTGGTCAACAGCCATACAGGTCACACTGAGGGTGGCCGTATAAACAACTTTAACACTGTTACAAATATGCGCCACACTGTGAACCCACACCAAACAAGAATGACAAACACATTTCGGGAGAACATCCGCACCGTAACACAACATAAACACAACAGAACAAATACCCAGAACCCCTACAATATACACCCCCTGCTACCCCCTACCCCCACCGAACCCCGCCCACCTCAACCTCCTCATGCTCATTCAGGGAGAGCAGGTCCCAAATTCCAAGCTGCTGTTTTGAGGCATGTAAAAAAAAATAATGCACTTTGTGACTTCAATAATAAATATGGCAGTGCAATGTTGGCCATTTTTTTCCATAACTTGAGTTGATTTATTTCGGAAAACCTTGTTACATTGTTTAATGCATCCAGCGGGGCATCACAACAAAATTAGGCATAATAATGTGTTAATTCCACGACTGTATATATCGGTATCGGTTGATATCGGAATCGGTAATTAAGAGTTGGACAATATCGGCAAAAAAGCCATTATCGGACATCTCTAGGTAAAACCAATTAAAACAATAAATATAAATCAACATTTAAAAACAGAGGACCACACAACTCACGTAGTGTTAAAAGCCAGAGATATTTAATATGTATAACATATAACATTACACACATTACAAACAGCAAACTTTATCTTGTTCGGAGCTATTTAATCTCATTACAATTCCACTTTTTTCCAGTGCAACATAAAGTATCCATTAAACTTTCTTCTGGCCGTATAAACAACTTTAACACTGTTACAAATATGCGCCACACTGTGAACCCACACCAAACAAGAATGACAAACACATTTCGGGAGAACATCCGCACTGTAACACAACATAAACACAACAGAACAAATACCCAGAAACCCTTGCAGCACTAACTCTTCCGGGACGCTACAATATACACCCCCTGGCCCCCCCCCCACCACCACCTCAACCTTAATGGATACTTTATGTTGCAGCCAAGGACTGGAAGTAAATATTGAAATCTGCAACTTCCACTAGGGGGACTAGATCAATAAAACCACAACAGTAGAATCAGTTAGGTTGTTTGTTTGTTTCTTTCCAGTACAATCTCTTCTAGGTGTGTGGTTTATAAAATCCTGTAGTTGCCGTTCTGGCTGTCACTGTGCATTAAAGGCAAAAACAAAAGCAAGGTTGTCTGCCTTTCGAGCCCATTAATGGGCTGCAAATATGACACAGCCTTGCATTGTCTACCCAAAGACCACTGTGCTACTTTGAAGGGCCTATTACTTCCGACCTCTATTTTGTAATGCTCAAAGACCTTTGAAATCACTTGTGTTTATTTCCTGTCTGAGTAGTTCTTAGTGAGCGCCCTGCCTATTTTTTTGCTGCTACCCGAGGCTTTGGAAAACACTGAGCATGTTCATCTTGTCCAGTCTGGGAAAGTCGACCAGTGTAGTCTAGGAACGTGAAGCAGATATGAGATCATGTGATGCTGACCTGATGCAGTCAGGTACACAATAGAGGCTTCCACGGATTAGGTGTTTCTCGGCTTGGAGGCATGATCAGTTCTGAAGGTAATGTCATATTTCTTTAGGTGAAAGAATGTAGCATGCCACTTTTGCAATGCTGTATTTAATAATCGGATAAAATGTTTCTATTGCCAGAGTAGGCTTTTTTTTCAATTACTTATTACTAGAGGCTTTTTTTGCCGATATCCGATATTGTCCAACTCTTAATTACCGATTCCGATATCAACCGATACCGATATATACAGTCGAGGAATGAACACATTATTATGCCCAATTTTCTGGATGCATTAAACAATGTAACAAGGTTTTCCAAAATAAAACAAAAATGCCAACATGGCACTGCCATATTTATTATTGAAGTCACAAAGTGCATTATTTTTTTTTTGAACATGCCTTAAAACAGCAGCTTGGAATTTGGGACATGCTCTCCCTGAGAGAGCATGAGGAGGTTGAGGTGGGGGGGGGGGGGGGGGAAGCAGGGGGTGTATATTGTAGCGTCCCGGAAGAGTTAGTGCTGCAAGGGTTTCTGGGTATTTGTTCTGTTGTGTTTATGTTGTGTTACGGTGCGGTTGTTCTCCCGAAATGTGTTTGTCATTCTTGTTTGGTGTGGGCTCACAGTGTGGCGCATATTTGTAACAGTGTTAAAGTTGTTTATACGGCCAGAAGAAAGCCATTTCTGCGCAAATGTCACAAGGTATCCCGCTTACATTACGCCAAACAAGCCTCAAAACTTCCGGAACCAAAATTTTACTTTTTGGCCACTCGACCATGCAGCCCATTTTTCTTCAAGTGCCTCCTTATTGTGCATCTTGCAACAGCCACACCACACTTTTTCAGAGTCCTGTATTTCAGCTGAAGTTATTTGTGGATTTTTCTTTGTATCTCGAAGAATTTTTCTGGCAGTTGTGGCTGAAATCTTTGCTGGTCTACCTGAATCCATCATTTTCCACTTCTTAATCAGCGTTTGAACACTGCTGATTGGCATTCTCAATCCCTTGGATATCTTTTTATACCCCTTTTCCTGTTTTATGCAGTTCAATTACCTTTTCTCACAGATCCTTTGACAATTCGTTTGCCTTCCCCATGACTCAGAATCCAGAAACATCTGTGCAGCACTGGATGAAAGATGCAATGGTCTGTCAGAAGCCAAATAACTCACTGACCTTTTATACACACACATTAATTACAAACAAACATGTCACAGGTGAGGATTGGAACCTTGATTAGCCATTCAAACGAGTGTTAAAGTTGTTTATACGGCCACCCTCAGTGAAGTGAAGTGAATTATATTCATATAGCGCTTTTCTCTTATGACTTAAGGCGCTTTACATAGTGAAACCCAATATCTAAGTTACATTTAAACCAGTGTGGGTGGCACTGGGAGCAGGTGGGTAAAGTGTCTTGCCCAAGGACACAACAGCAGTGGCTAGGATGGCGGAAGCGGGGATCGAACCTGCAACCCTCAAGTTGCTGGCACGGCCGCTCTACCAACCGAGCTATACCGGTATAAGTATACAAGTGTGACCTGTATGGCTGTTGACCAAGTATGCGTTTGCATTCGCTTGTGTGTGTGAAAAGCCGTAGATATTATGTGATTAGGCAGAGCCTTTAAGGTTTATTGGCGCTCTGTACTTCTCCCTACGTTCGTGTACACAGCGGCGTTTTAAAAAGTCATACGTTTTACTATTTGAAACCAATACCGATAGTTTTGAAACCGATAATTTCCGATATTACATTTTAAAGCATTTATCGGCCGATAATATCGGCAGTCCGATGTTATCGGACATCCCTACTTATTACCAATTATGCATGAACTGCTCATTTGCAAAAATCACAGCACTATGTTAGATTTGTTCAGAATTGACTATTAACGACCAGAATGTATAAATAAAAGGAGTAAACAAGCACATCCAGCGAGGGAAGACCTCAACCCAGACATTAATAATGTCAAGATCCATATGGGCAATTATTTTTTTTCCAAGGGGCCACATGAGAAACAGAAAAAGGCTTAACTCAATTCTGCATAATATTAATTGTATTTTTGTATAAAAAGCAGTAAATAGCAATTTTCCGACAAGCTGGTAACAATATATGTTGTGGCTGAGCATTGAAAAAGTGAAGTTGCCTTACAACAAAAAAAGCATTTATTCAATCAAACTTTATAAATAGCATTTAAATGAAAATAAAATAAATAGCATTTGTTCAATCAAACTTACTAAAATAAAGGTAAATATAAAAATAAATAAATAAATAAATATAAATAATATATATAAATATAAATATATATATATAAAAACATAATAAATAAATAAATAAATAAAAAATAAATAGCATTTATTCAATCAAACTTACTAAAATAAAGGTAAATATAAAAATAAATAAATAAATAAATAAATATAAATAATATATATAAATATATATATATATATATATATATATATATATATATATATATATATATAACAAATAATAAATAAATAAATAAAAAGTAAATAGCATTTATTCAATCAAACTTACTAAAATAATGGTAAACAAAATGTTAACATTTGTAACATTTTTGATTCATTATATTAGTGATCATTTTCAGTCGCCTTCACCCCAAAACACATTGTCCGCCCTGAGATCGGTAGGTTGTGAGTTCAAACCCCGGCCGAGTCGTACCAGAGACTATTAAAAAAATGGGGTTGAATCACCAACAAAGATTCCCGGGCGCGGCCACCGCTGCTGCTCACTGCTCCCCTCACCTCCCAGGGGGGTGATCAAGGGTGATGGGTCAAATGCAGAGAATAATTTTGCCACACCTATTGTGTGTGTGACAATCATTGGTACTTTACGTTTAACTTTCATATTGTTGGAAACAAGTTCTTAGCTTTCTAAAAACATCACATTATTGTCTTTGTACGCCAAATAGTAAGCAAAATAGAACCAATTACTGTATTTTCCAGACCATAGGGCGCGTCGGATTATAAGGCGCACTGCCAATGAGCGGGTCTAGTCAGGTCTATTTTCATGCAAAAGGCGCACCGGGTTATAGGGCGCATTAAAGGGGTCATATTTTTAGTTTTATATTCTAAATGTAAAACACTTCCTTGTGGTCTACATAACATGTAATGGTAGTTCTTTGGTCAAAATGTTGCATAGATGATCAATAACAGAGCAGCATCTCCTCATCCATGGCTCACTAGTGAAATAACAAGGTACCCGTGAAAAACCGTCCGACCGGAACTCTCTAATAACTAAAGTTCCTTGGGTGAATAATGTAAACTCATTACACCGGTATGTTTTAGCGCTTTCATGGCAAGTTTACTGACAGATATAAGTAAGAACTTTACACTACTTTATATTAGAAATGGCAACAGCGGAGGATGAATGTCCCATAACAAGAAGATAGAGAACAAGAAGAAGCTTATCGACCGCGGTGTCGCCACGGACTACAAAGGCGGACGCGCGCAAATTTTCAGGACTTATGCAGATCCCAAATACAGATCAGCAGGTACCAGAAGGTAAGAAACGCTGCTTTTGCATAATATTGCGAAACAAAACACGAGATAATATGTCTTACCTTATACACACACCATGATAATACTATGTTGAAGCACAGTACAGTCCTTCAAGGGGTGCGGCTTCATAGCTTACCAAAGTCGTGCTAAAACATTTTGATATATTTTTGAGCGACGTGTGTAATGTTCTATATTTTCAATGGAACATATAAAATGTTGGTGTTGTTTACTTGAATCATATTGCAGTCTACACGTATCTTTTATGTGTGACTGCCCTCTACTAGGTCACACTTATCATTTCACCATGTACCAAATAAAATAGCCTCCGAGGTCGGTAAGCACAACCAAAATTATTCCGTACATTAGGCGCACCGGGTTATAAGGCGTACTGTCGAGTTTTGAGAAAAATGAAATAATTTTAACGTGCGCCTTATTGTCCGAAAAATACGGTACCAGTGCGCTCTATAACCCGGAAAGTACAGTCATTTTATTTATTTTTAAAATAAAACTTGGTTGAAAGATATCAGTGTGTGTAAATACGTTTTAAGAATGTTCAACAAAACCGTAATGTTCTATATTTTTAATGGAACATATACATTGTTGGTGTTGTTTACTTGAGTCATATCGCAGTCTACACGTATCTCTTAAGTATGACTGCCATCATATTGCAGTCTACACGTATCTCTTATGTCTGACTGCCATCTACTGGTCACACTTATCATTTCACCATGTACCAAATAAAATAGCTTTCGAGGTCGGTAAGCACAACCAAAATTATTCCGTACATTAGGCGTACTGTCGATTTTTGAGAAAATGAAAGAATTTTAAGTGCGCCTTATGGTCCGAAGAATACGGTACCAGCGCAATCTCTATAGCCCGGAAAGTACAGACATTTGATTTATTTTTAAAATAAAATTTGGTTAAAAGATATCAGTGTGTGTAAATATGTTTTAAGAATATGCAACAAAACCGTAATGTTCTATATTTTCAATGGAACATATACATTGTTGGTGTTGTTTACTTGAGTCATATCGCAGTCTACATGTTTCTCTTATGTGTGACTGCCATCATATTGCAGTCTCCATGTATCTCTTATGTGTGACTGCCATCTACTGGTCACACTTATCATTTCACCATGTACCAAATAAAATAGCTTCGAGGTCGGCAAGCACAACCAAAATTAGTTTGTACATTAAGCTCACCGGGTTATAAGGCGCATTGTCGAGTTTTGAGAAAATTAAATAATTTTAACGTGCGCCTTATTGTCCGAAAAATACCGTACCAGCGCAATCTCTATAGCCCGGAAAGTACAGTCATTTGATTTATTTTTAAAATAAAACTTGGTTAAAAGATATCAGTGTGTGTAAATACGTTTTAAGAATATTCAACAAAACTGTAATGTTCTATATTTTCAATGGAACATATACAATGTTGGTGTTGTTTACTTGAGTCATATCGCAGTCTACACGTATCTCTTATGTGTGACCGCCATCTACTGGTCACACTTATCATTTCACCATGTACCAAATAAAAGAGCTTTTGAGGTCGGTAGGCACAACCAAAATTATTCCGTGCATTAGGCGCACCGGGTTATAAGGCGCACTGTCGATTTTTGAGAAAATTAAAGGATTTTAAGTGCGCCTTATAGTCCAAAAATTAATTATAATAATGAACTGAATCAAGGAACTTTGATGTTGAGACCAAAGACCTTGAAGAAAGGGTTTTGATTCACACCTAGGTAGTGCGTAGACATTTGTAGTCCAACAAACTAATTTAGTGTTTTTCAGGGGGTTTTTTTCTTGTTCAGAGAGATAAATCTAGTCTTTGTTGGGCTTTAACAAGTGCATCAAAGTCGTGTTGATTGTCTGAGGTGGAGATGTGAAACAAAGCTGACAGATGTTTTTTCTGTGATTAAGGATCTATTTCTGGATTTGTTCGACTTCATCACTTAAGAAAGTTTGTTCACATATTCAGGTAGAGCCAAAGAGAACAAACATCTTCTGAGCACGTCTCCTCACGTTTGGAAAGTCGTCCTCCTTGAGAGAAGAGTACAAATCCTGACTTGAGTGCTATGCAAGTACTGCATCAGACTGCAGGGTCAATAAGTTCCAGCTGGACAGCACCGGGTGCATTATCCACACTGCAGGGAAAGGGAGAGGAAATCATGCGCATTTCATCCCCAATTGTTCTGAGATCTTCAAATCGCCTTGAAAAGGCTTGTACAAACCCCAAAACCGGTGAAGTTGGCACGTTGTGTAAATGGTAAATAAAAACAGAATACAATGATTTGCAAATCCTTTTCAACTTATATTCAATTGAATAGACTGCAAAGACAAGATACTCAACGTTCAAACTGGAAAACATTGTTATTTTTTGCAAATATTAGCTCATTTGGAATTTCATGCCTGCAACATGTTTAAGTCTAAAACAGACTGATAAAGTTGAGGAATGCTCATCAAACACTTATTTGGAACATCCCACAGGTGAACAGGCTAATTGGGAACAGGTGGGTGCCATGATTGGGTATAAAAGCAGCTGCCGTGAAATGCTCAGTCATTCACAAACAAGGATGGGGCGAGGGTCACCACTTTGTGAAAAAAATGCATGAGCAAATAGTTGAACAGTTTAAGAACAACTTTTCTCAACGGGCTATTGCAAAGAATTGAGGGATTTCACCATCTACGGTCCGTAATTTCATCAAAAAAATAAATCATTGCACATAAGCAGCAAGGACGAAAACCAACATGACCTTCGATCCCTCAGGCGGTACTGCATCAAAAACCCACATCAGTGTGTAAAGGATATCACCACATAGGCTCAGGAACACTTCAGAAAACCACTGTCAGTAACTACAGTTCATTGCTACATCTGTAAGTGAAAGTTAAAGCTCTACTATGCAAAGCGAAAGCCATTTATCAACAACACCCAGAAACGCCGCCGGCTTCGCTGGGCCCGAGCTCATCTAAGATGGACTGATGCAAAGTGGAAAAGTGTTCTGTGGTCTGACGAGTCCACATTTCAAAGTGTTTTTGGAAACTGTGGACGTCGTGTCCTCTGGACCAAAGAGGAAAAGAACCATCCGGATTGTTATAGGCGCAAAGTTGAAAAGCCAGCATCTGTGATGGTATGGGGGTGCATTAGTGCCCAAGACATGGGTAACTTACACATCGGTGAAGGCAAAATGAATGCTGAAAGGTACATACAGGTTTTGGAGCAACATATGTTGCCATCCAAGCAACGTTATCATGGACGCCCCTGCTTATTTTAGCAAGACAATGCCAAGCCACGTGTTAGAACAGCGTGGCTTCGTAGTAAAAGAGTGCGGGTACTAGACTGGCCTGCCTGTAGTCCAGACCTGTCTCCCATTGAAAATGTGTGGCGCATTATGAAGCCTAAAATACCACAACGGAGACCCCCGGACTGTTGAACAACTTAAGCTGTACATCAAGCAAGAATGGGAAAGAATTCCACCTGAGAAGCTTAAAAAATGTGTCTCCTCAGTTCCCAAACGTTTACTGAGTGTTGTTAAAAGGAAAGGCCATGTAACACAGTGGTACAAATGCCAACTTTTTTGCAATGTGTTGCTGCCATTAAATTATTGATTATTTGTAAATGTAGTTTCTCAGTTTGAACATTAAATATCTTGTCTTTGCAGTCTATTCAACTGAATATAAGTTGAAAAGGATTTGCAAATCATTGTATTCTGTTTTTATTTACCATTTACACAACCTGCCAACTTCACTGGTTTTGGGTTTTGTAGTTTGGTGTTCAGTTCATTCATCTGTGCAGTCACAACAGCAATTGCAAAATATGTCATCCAATCCTCTGGGATGTCTTTGCCTTTCCTTTCACAAAACTCCCGAATCGCTGCTTTCGGGTCCCTAACTCTTTTTTTTAAGCACGTTTCAGCCCAATGCTGAGCCATCTGACAGCTGTCTCATGCTCCTCCAAAAGTGCAACAAATAAGTTAAGTTAAAGTACCAATGATTGTCATACACACACTAGGTGTGGTGAAATGTGTCCTCTGCATTTGGCCCATCCCCTTGTTCACCCCCTGGGAGGTGAGGGGAGCAGTGAGCAGCAGCGGTGCCACGCCCGGGATTTATTTTTGGTGATTTAACCCCCAATTCCAACCCTTGATGCTGAGTGCCAAGCAGGGAGGTAATGGGTTCCATTTTTATAGTCTTTGGTATGACTCGGCCGGGGTTTGAACTCACAACCTACCGATCTCAGGGCGGACACTCTAACCACTAGGCCACTGAGTAAATTCAATGCTTTTTTGAGCACTGACTTGCACAACACGAGCTGGTGTACGATACAATGCAAAAATACCAATACATTTTTTTTTTTATTTTGCATGCATTTCAAAAGTACATTTTCCCTATAAGATTCGGACAACCGTCCATTGTCACACCTGCCAGTCTGTCCCGTTTCAGTCCCAGCGTGTCCATGCAGGCATTTACCTCCATGACTAGATCGCTCCCTGTCGTTTGTACCTCTCTCCGAGCACATTACGGCAAACTCCTCGGTAATCTCAAAGTTTGCACTGCAAAAAGTCAGTGTTCAAAAACAAGAATAAAAAATACAAAAATTAGGGGTATTTTATTTGAACTAAGCAAAATTATCTGCCAATAGAACAAGAGAATGTGGCTTGTCAAGACTTTCCAAAACAAGTCAAATTAGCTAACTTCAATGAACCCAAAAATACCTTAAAATAAGTATATTCTCACTAATTCAAGATTCAAGATTCAAGATGATTTATTGTCAATTCTAAACATGCACAAGACACATAAGAACTGAAAAGTATATTTTCGGCACAGTCCCACTAAGAGCAGACATACGTTACAGGGAGACAAGACAAGACCGCCGACGCACATTACGGCAAACTCCTAGGTAATCTCAAAGTTTGCGCTTCAAAAAGTCAGTGTTCAAAAACAAGAATAAAAAATACAAAAATTATGGGTATTTTATTTGAACTAAGCAAAATTATCTGCCAATAGAACAAGAGAATTTGGCTTGTCAAGACTTTCCAAAACAAGTAAAATTAGCTAACCTCAATGAACCCAAAAAATACCTTAAAATAAGTATATTCTCACTAATTCAAGATTCAAGATGACTTATTGTCAATTCTTAACATGCACAAGACACATAAGAACTGAAAAGTATATTTTCGGCACAGTCCCACTAAGAGCAGACATACGTTACAGGGAGACAAGACAAGACCGCCGACGCACATTACGGCAAACTCCTCGGTAATCTCAAAGTTTGCGCTTCAAAAAGTCAGTGTTCAAAAACAAGAATAAAAAATACAAAAATTAGGGGTATTTTATTTGAACTAAGCAAAATTATCTGCCAATAGAACAAGAGAATTTGGCTTGTCAAGACTTTCCAAAACAAGTAAAATTAGCTAACCTCAATGAACCCAAAAATACCTTAAAATAAGTATATTCTCACTAATTCCATATTCAAGATCATTTATTGTCAATTCTTAACATGCACAAGACACATAAGAACTGAAAAGTATATTTTCGGCACAGTCCCACTTAGAGCAGACATACGTTACAGGGAGACAAGACAAGTGTGTTATTTCACGGACATCACAGCTCGTGTCCAAATGTTGTCCCAATACCAATATTTTGGTATACTTTTCGATACTTTTCTAAATAAAGGGGACCACAAAAAATGTCATTATTGGCTTTCATTTAATAAAAAATCTTACTGTACATTAAACATGTTTCTTTTTGCAAGTTTGTCCTTAAATAAAATAGTGAACATACAGTACGAGACAACTTGACTTTTATTAGTAAGTAAGCAAACAAAGGCTCCTAATTTAGCCGTAACGTATTGTAATTTTCTATTCTATCATTTTGTCAACATTATTAAGGACAAGTGGTAGAAAATTATATATTAATCTACTTGTTCATTTACTGTTAATATCTGCTTACTTTCTCTTTTAACATGTTCTATCTACACTTCTGTTAACATGTAATAATCACTTATTCTTCTGTTGTTTGGATACTTCACATTAGTTTTGGATGAGACCACAAATTTGGGTATCGATCCGATACCAAGTAGCTACAGGATCATACATTGGTCATATTCAAAGTCCTCGTGTGTCCGGGGACGTATTTCCTGAGTTTATAAAAATATACATTTTAAAAAAACTAAAAAAATATAGATGTAGTCATAGTAGTACGCTCCTGTACTTGGTATCATTACAGTGGATGTTAGGTGTAGATCCACCAATAGCGTTTGTTTACATTGTGACGCAAGTGATAAACATGTTTAGCTATTCCTCGTCCTGCAGGGATGATACTTGGAAGAAACGTACTTTATTTGTCGCCATGGAGGCGAGGATTAGTGATTTAGAAGTAGCTAAAACACTGCATCAAATCAAATCAAATCAACTTTATTTATAGAGCACATTTAAAATTTACCACAGGGGTAGCCAAAGTGCTGTACAATGAGCAGGTTAAAAGATAAAACGAGTACCGAGCAAACACAACACAACACAAACAGAACACGATAAAAAATAAATAATTAAAATAGAATTAATAAAAACATAAAAACATAAAAACAGGATCACAGCAGGTGTATTATGGGGCGCCATTGCAGGATGGATATCACTCAGTGTTAAAAGCCATGGAATAAAAGTATGTTTTTAAGAGAGATTTAAAAACAGGAAGAGAGGAGGCTTGTCTAACACTCAGGGGTAGGTCGTTCCAGAGCTTGGGAGCAGCAACGGCGAAAGCTCTGTCACCTCTAAGCTTCAGCCTTGCAGCTGCAGACTGCGGCTGGACGTTAGCCGCTAGCCATGTTTTTAAAGCACCTCTTCCTGAAGGCGTTTCAGTGTTTTAACTTCACCTTTATTGTTAGTTTTTAGGCCAAAATGCGTCCATTTTACCTTTCCTGTGTACACACTGTGTCTGCTTGTTAGTACTCTGTGATTGTGCGCTGCCGAACATGCTCGTCTGTTTCTAAAACCAGCAATGCCACGACGTGACAACGACGCGCCGTCATGCCCGTTAGAGGTGGTATAGTACAGGGGTCGGCAACCTTTACCAGTCAAAGAGCCATTTTGACCAGTTTCACAAATTATAGAAAACAATGGGAGCCGCGAAAAATTTTGAAATTTTAAATGAAATAACACTGTATATAAAAATTTTTTTTTTGCTTTGTGTTATGTATAAACCAGGGGTCTCAGACACGCCACCCACACTTTTATATGGAATTTTAAAGCTGGTGCGGCACGCGGGTTTTGAATGAATAGCGCCTGTCAGCGTCATGTGTGCCGTGATGGTACAGCATATAGCGCCCACTACAACCAGCGTGCCTGATCAGCTACATGTTGTATGATGCTTCCGCTTGCTCATGTAGATGACAGCAAGGCATACTTGCTCAACAACCACACAGGTTACACTGACGGTGGCATCTGCACCGTAACACAACATAAACACAACAGGACAAATACCCAGAATCCCATGCAGCCCTAACTCTTCCGGGATACATTATACACCCCCGCTACCAAACCCCGCCCACCTCAACCGACGCACAGAGGGGGGGGGGGGGTTGATGTGTGAGGGAGCAGGCTTGGGGTGGGGGCGGGGTTTGGTGGCAGCAGGGGTGTATAATGCAGCCCGGAAGAGTCAGGGCTGCATGGGATTCTGGGTGTTTGTTCTGTTGTGTTTATGTTGTGTTAAGGTGCAGATGTTCTCCCGAAATGTGTTTGTCATTCTTGTTTGGTTTTGGTTCAAAGTGTGGCGCATTATTAGTAAGAGTGTTAAAGTTGTTTTATATGGTCACCGTCAGTGTAACCTGTGTGGCTGTTGACCAAGTATGCCTTGCTGTCGCGTACGTGTGCAAGCAGAAGATGTATATTGTATAAGAAGTGTTGGGCTGGCACGCTGTCAATACAGATTATAGAGGGTGCCAAATGTTGTACCATCACGGCACGTCCTTAATATAGCTTTAAGGGTGAAAATCGGTGAATATTAATCTGGTGAGTTTTCTGCGAGATGCACTAAAATCCGGAAGTCCCACGGGACAATTGGGGGGTTCAGCAAGTAAGCTGCTGAGCCGCATCAGAGTGATTAAAGAGCCGCATGCGGCTCCGGAGCCGCGGGTTGCCGACCCCTGGTATAGTACCAAATATGATTAATTAGTATCGCGGTACTATACTAGTACCGGTATACCGTACAACCCTAGTCCAAAGCCAATGAGAAACAGTCCAAACTTGCCACTTGACCTTGCAGCTGAATCTCCAGATTTCCTGCAATGTCCTCGATTCTTCTTGTCACGGTTGGCCTGGCCAGCGGGGCCTGCTCAAATACTTTTTTTTCCCAGTTCATATTAGTGCTGCGGACTCCACCAAGCACTCTTTGACAAACTCTCCCCCTGAGTATGGCTTACTTTTTTTTAAACTGGTTTTGTGGGATATCACAAAGCTAATCTTGCTTGCTGCATCCCTGGATGTGTGAAGCCCGGTAAAAGAGCCTTTTTGTAGCTTAACCAGAGAATCTTCCTATTTCCGCGCCCCTTTCAGCGTCAGTCAAGATTGTTGTATTGCTTGGATTCCGACACATCACTCCTTCTTCCCGGAAGTGAAAAGCAGTGGTGGTTCAACCAAGCCAAGATGGCTGTTGTGCAGCAAGCAGCGTACAAAAGAGGCTTAAATCTTCCTGCAAAAAGCTGATACGTGCAATAAATCAAGCTGTGCAATGGAATAGATCCCCGAATTTTATCAAAAAGAGATTTGTCGAGTGATATCAAGGATTATACGTCAGTCGCGTTCCCAGACATATCGGACTACTGTGCTCCAGACGCCAAAGGCCTACTGAAACCCACTACTACCGACCACGCAGTCTGATAGTTTATACATCAATGATGAAATCTTAACATTGCAACACATGCCAATACGGCCGGGTTAGCTTACTAAAGTTCAATTTTAAATTCCGCGCGGAATATCCTGCTAAAAACGTCTCGGTATGATGACGCCTGCGCGTGACGTCACGGATTGTAGAGGACATTTTTGGACAGCATGGTGGCCAGCTATTAAGTCGTCTGTTTTCATCGCAAAATTCCACAGTATTCTGGACATCTGTGTTGGTGAATCTTTTGCAATTTGTTCAATGAACAATGGAGACAGCAAAGAAGAAAGCTGTAGGTGGGAAGCGGTGTATTGCGGCAGGTGTTGTGCCGGATAACGCACCCCCGCCGTAGAATGCACCCCTTGACTGGTGTGCCGGATAACACAGCCGGTGTTTCATTGTTTACATTCCCGGAAGATGACAGTCAAGCTTTACCATTGGCCTGTGGAGAACTGGGACAACAGAGACTCTTACCAGGAGGACTTTGAGTTGGATACGCGAACACGGTACCGTGAGTACACATGCAGCTGCGGCTTCCAAACATTTGATCGCTTGCCCGTACGTGCGTGCCGCTATGTGCATGTCACGTACGTAACTTTGGGGACTTTGGGGAAATATATGTGCTGTATGAACTTTGGGGAGGTGAACGGTACTTTGGGCTGTGGGATTGAGTGTGTTGTGCAGGTGTTTGGGTTGTATTGGCGGGTTATATGGACGGGAAGGGGGAGGTGTTTGTTATGCGGGATTAATTTGTGGCATATTAAATATAAGCCTGGTTGTGTTGTGGCTAATAGAGTATATATACAGTGTTTCCCACAGGACAGGCATCTATTTGTGGTTGTGTGGTCGGGGGGCGGGGGGTGACGGCGGCAGCGGCGATGACCAAGAAGAACGCGGAGTTGAAATATAAGTACAACACTTTATGTACATATTTAGCTCATTAAAATTACCGACAGGAAGGCGAGAAACACTTTATTTCAACAGACTCTGGCGCCGTACCTGTCGTCAAAACTCCAAAGACCGACTGCACAGTTGCGCTAACAAAATAAGAGTCTCAGAAAGCTGGCGTGCATAAGCTAGCAAGCTACGGAGTTTGCCGACAATGTATTTCTTTAAAAGTGTATACAAAGGAGTACGGAAGCTGGACAAATAAGATGCCAAAAACCAACCACTTTCATGTGGTATTGGACAGAAAGGAGGACTTTTTTTCTCCTCCATTCGAAAATGCGGAAGTTATCAGCACCACTGTCTGATTCCAATCAATGCAAGTCATCAGAATCAGGTAATACACCAACTTATATTCTTGTCTTCATGAAAGAAAGGAATCTATATGTGTTAAACATGCTTGTGTTATTTTTAAACACCTTTAACTTGTTAACAATATTAACTATATGTGTTAAACATGCTTGTATTATCTTTAAACACCTTTAACTTGTTAACAATATTAACTATATGTGTTAAACATGCTTGTATTGTCATTATACACCTTTAACTTGTTAACAATATTAACTATATGTATTAAACATACTTGTATTATCATTAAACACCTTTAATGTATTAACAATATGTGTTAAACATGCTTGTATTATCTTTAAACACCTTTAACTTGTTAACAATATTAACTATATGTATTAAACATACTTGTATTATCATTAAACACCTTTAATTTATTAACAATATTAACTATATGTGTTAAACATGCTTGCATTATCATTAAACACCTTTAACTTGTTAACAAAAACATATATTTCATAAATAAGTAAATATAAATGATATATATGAATGAGGTAGATCCCCACGACTTGATCAATTGAAAAGTAGCTCGCCTGCAGAAAAAGTGTGAGCACCCCTGAGTTACACCCATCTGAACAGGTCAGCCACCTGTTTAAAGCCCGATCACAGTTGAAATCTTGAAATGAAGGGCCTTAAATGGCCAAAACATTAACCTGGACAACATTTTAACAGCTGGTTGGCTCAGATTTGATTCTTTTCATTGCATTCACATGCTGCAGTGGACAATTTAGCTTCATTATTAATGCAGTATCTGAAGCACCGTCTCCACATGTGTTTATTGACAACAGGGTTATAACCTGGACACGTTAGCTCGTCGGTATGGTAACACGTGACGTGACAACAGCGGCGGTGTTAATGAAGCAGCGTCAGGCTGCTCACCGTGAGTGAAACGCTCGGTGAAATCGCGGATTAACGTTAATTATATGACGAGCCGCGAGCGATGCAGCTATAATTTATCTACCTACAACCTATATTACCCTCGTATTTTGATCCGGTCGATCCGTTCTTTTACTCCGCCGTCTTCTTCTTCTTCTTCTTCTTCTTCTTCTTCTGGCCCACCAGGTGAATTAAGTGCTATTGGCGGAGTTACAATGCGTAGTAGGCTACCGCCACCTACTGCACCGGAGTTGTAACTACAAGGTACATTCACAGACAGAGTCCCATTGCTTTTATGAGCGGTCGAGCGAGTCAAAAGCCGAAAAATCCATTTGTGGCGGACGTAATTCTTTCGTGGACAAATAAATGAATGTGTGGGAAACACTGATATATGTCTTGTGTTTATTTACTGTTTTAGTCATTCCCAGCTGAACATCAGGTCCCACCCGCCTCTCACAGCATCTTCCCTATCTGAATCGCTCCCACTGCCCTCTAGTCCTTCACTCTCACTTTCCTCATCCACAAATCTTTCATCCTCGCTCAAATTAATGGGGAAATCGTCGCTTTCTCGGTCCGAATCGCTCTCGCTGCTGGTGGCCATGATTGTAAACAATGTGCAGATGTGAGGAGCTCCACAACCTGTGACGTCACGCTACTCGTCTGCTACTTCCGGTACAGGCAAGGCTTTTTTTATCAGCGACCAAAAGTTGCGAATTTTATCGTCGATGTTCTCTACTAAATCCTTTCAGCAAAAATATGGCAATATCGCGAAATGATCAAGTATGACACATAGAATGGACCTGCTATCCCCGTTTAAATAAGAAAATCGCATTTCAGTAGGCCTTTAAGGATATTGATATCAAGACTCTCCTGGATAAATATGCCTCGTTTTTGCTCGGGTTTGGTTGCATTTCATGATTTAACTTTGCGTCTACCGCCATGTTTGTTGCTGTTGTAGCCTGTTTTTCCTCGTCTTTATCAAAATATAACTATATATGTCAACATTGTGTATGAGCTGAAAGCCTCATTTATGATTGCTACCTTTGGTAAAAGCTTAACTCTGTTGGGTTTTGCTCCATTTGAGTTATTTTATTTAGACTCACCGAGTTGGTGCTTTTCGAAACACTCTTAGCAAACGTGTTCAAGAAAACTCTCTAATAACTAAAGTTCCTTGGGTGAATAATGTAAACTCACTACACCGGTATGTTTTAGCGCTTTCATGGTGAGTTTACTGACAGATATAAGTAAGAACTTTACACTACTTTATATTAGAAACGGCAACAGCGGAGGATCAATGTCCCATAACAAGAAGATAGAGAAAAATAAGATGCTTATCGACTACGGCGTCGCCACGGATTACAAAGGCAGACGCGTGAAATTTTTCAAGATTTATTCGGATCCCAAATACAGATCAGCAGGTACCAGAAGTTAAGAAAAGTTGCTTTTGCATAATATTGCGAAAAAAACGGCAGATAATATGTCTCACCTTATACACACACCATAATAATACTCGTATGTTTAATGCACCGACAGTCCAATCAAGCGGTGCGGCTTCATAGCTTACCAAAGTCGTACTAAAACATTTTGATAGATATTTTAGCGCCGTGTGGAATGTTCTATGTTTTCAATGGAACATATACAATGTTGGTGTTGTTTACTTGAGTCATATTGCCATCATAGTGCAGCCTACATTTATCTCTTATGTTTGACTGCCATCTACTGGTCACACTTATCATTACACCGTGTACCAAATCAAATTGCTTCGAGGTCGTTAAAAAAAAACGTAATTATTCCATACCTTTTAAGTGCGCTTTATGGTCTGGAAAATACTGTATATATAATTGTGTCACTACTTCAGGGTAATTTTTATCAAAAAGTGGGCAGTATTTACAAAGGTGTGTAGAGTAGCCAGCAACTGTACTCAAGTAAGAGTACTGTTACTTTAGAGTTGTATTACTCAAGTAAAAGTAAGGAGTAGTCACCCAAATATTTACTTGAGTAAAAGTAAAAAGTATGTTGTGAAAAAAACTACTCAAGTACTGAGTAACTGATGAGTAACCTGTACGTTTAATGATGACGGCAACAAATAACGCATAAAAACATAAAAATAGCAATGAACAAATTCAGAGCCAGGAATATCTCTTAAGCAACTAAAACAATAATATATTAAATAATAATACATTAAAATAAAAAAAAATGTTAAGGCAAATTGAGCCACAATAACTTAACAGCACCATAGGCTCAGTAGGCAGAGATTACAAAGGAAAATAACAAGTTAGCCTTTACACAAACCATAAACTGATAGGTGTGGGCTGCACCTGGGAACACACTGTGCACTTCTGGTTGGTGTTTCTATGCATGCGTGAGTGTGTGTGCGACTGTGCGTGTGTATGTGTGTGTGTGTGTCTATGTCTGTCTATGAGGCTGCAGTGTGTTAAAGGGGAACATTATCACAATTTCAGAATGGTTAAAACCATTAAAAATCAGTTCCCAGTGGCTTATTTTATTTTTCGAAGTTTTTTTCAAAATTTTACAAATCACGCAATATCCCTAAAAAAAGCTTCAAAGTGGCTGATTTTAACCATCGTTATATACACCCGTCCATTTTCCTGTGACGTCACATAGTGATGCCGATACAAACAAACATGGCGGATAGAACAGCAAATTATAGCGACATTAGCTCGGATTCAGACTCGGATTTCAGCGGCTTAAGCGATTCAACAGATTACGAATGTATTGAAACGGATGGTTGTAGTGTGGAGGCAGGTAGCGAAAACGAAATTGAAGAAGAAACTGAAGCTATTGAGCCATATCGGTTTGAACCGTATGCAAGCGTAAACGACGAAAACGACACGACAGCCAGCGACACGGGAGAAAGCGAGGACGAATTCGGCGATCGCCTTCTAACCAACGATTGGTATGTGTTTGTTTGGCATTAAAGGAAACTAACAACTATGAACTAGGTTTACAGCATATGAAATACATTTGGCAACAACATGCACTTTGAGAGTGCAGACAGCCCATTTCAGGCGCGCTAAGAACATATATTTTCCCACGATTTCAGCACTCAGGTTAACCATACCTAAATAGACAAAAAATACTGCATTACACAAGACTACCCGAATGTACTCGAATGATTGAAAAAAATTAATATTTTTAAGCTAAAATATTGGTAAACACAGTTTATGTATAATAATTTACGTAAAACCGCGAGGAATGAATAAGGTTTTCATCAATTAATATATTCTGTAGACATACCCTCATCCACTCTCTTTTCCTGAAAGCTGATCCGTCCAGTTTTGGAGTTGATGTCAGCATCTGCTTTGAGTGTCGCAGGATATCCACACATTCTTGACATCTCTGTCGTAGCATAGCTTTCGTCTGTAAAGTGTGCGGAACAAACGACTGACCATTTCGTCGGCTTTCCCCACAGCCTCGTATTTCGAACAAATTTCGTCCAATTTCTTGCCACTTTCGCATCTTTGGGCCACTGGTGCAACTTGAATCCGTCCCTGTTCGTGTTGTTACACCCTCCGACAACACACCGACGAAAGTGAGAAAATGGTGGATTGCTTCCCGATGTGACGTCATCGCTCCGAGAGCGAATAATAGAACGGCGTTTAATTCGCCAAAATTCACCCATTTAGAGTTCGGAAATTGGTTAAAAAAATATATGGTCTTTTTTCTGCAACATCAAGGTATATATTGACGCTTACATAGGTCTGGTGGTAATGTTCCCCTTTAAAGGGGTCATATTTTTAGTTTTATTTTCTAAATGGAAAACACTTCCTTGTGGTCTACATAACATGTAATGGTAGTTCTTTGGTCAAAATGTTGCATAGATTATCAATAACAGAACAGCATCTCCTCATCCATGGCTCACTAGTGAAATAACAAGTATCCCGTGAAAAAACGTCCGACCGGAACTATAACCAAAGTTCCTTGGGTGAATAATGTAAACTCACTACACCGGTATGTTTTAGCGCTTTCATGGCGACTTTACTGACAGATATAAGTAAGAACTTTACACTACTTTATATTAGAATTGGCAACAGCTGAGGATGAATGTCCCATAACAAGAAGATAGAGAAAAATAAGAAGCTTATTGACCACGGTGTCGCATATCAAGGTATATATTGACGCTTACATAGGTCTGGTGATAATGTTCCCCTTTAATAAATTATACCCACACTATGTACATTTGTCAGTGATTCATACTAAGGAAGCTAACATCAGCCTACGGTGACAGCCAAAATATCTACTAATGTTACTTACCGCCATGTGCTTCCTCAAATTTGACGTTGAGTTCATGTAAGGTGAAATGTCCACTTGTTTGGGGAGACACATATGACAACGCATCACATAACTGTTTTTTTGGTTGTCTGAAGCGTGAACGTCGATTTTATGTGAGGCCAGGGGTGTTTGCGTTCGTTGTTGTCGCTGCCATTGTTGTTGTTGTTTGCCGCTGAAACTTTATGTGTAGTCATGTGACCGCCTGGCTCTGTTTGATTGGTGAAACGGAGTCAAACGTCACCAGTGACTGCATTTGATTGGAGAAATGCAGACATGCGATAGATCATACTTGCCAACCCTCCCGGATTTTCCGGGAGACTCCCGAAATTCAGCGCCTCTCCCGAAAACCTCCCGGGACAAATTTTCTCCCGAAAATCTCCCGAAATTCAGGAGGACGCAGGTCCTCCACAGTATAAAAAAGCGTACCTGCCCAATCACGTTATAACTATAGAATGATGGAGGGCGAGTTCTTGGTTTCTTATGTGGGTTTATTGTTAGGCAGTTTCATTAACGTCCTCCCAGCGTGGCAACAACACACAACAACAGCAGTCACTTTTTTGTATACCGTAAAGCAGTTCGTCTGCCGTAAACAGCAATGTTGTGACACTCTTAAACAGGACAATACTGCCATCTAGTGCATTTGATGAAAGCACTTTTGTGCGTGCCCCACATCAATGCATCATCAGAGAGGGTGTTCAGCATGGTTCGAAAAATAGTGACAGAGAATAGAACAAGGATGGACAATTCAACCCTTAACTCAACAATGAGTAGATGAGTGTTATGTGTGTGTATATGTGTAAATAAATGAACACTGAAATTCAAGTATGTATTTTATATATATATATATATATATATATATATATATATATATATATATATATATATATATATATATATATATATATATATATATATATATATATATATATATAAATAATAAAATAAAATACAAAATAAAAAAAATACAAAATAAAAATAAAAAAATATATATATATATAGCTACAATTCACTGAACGTCAAGTATTTCTTATATATGTATATATATATATATATATATATATGAAATACTTGACTTGGTGAATTCTAGCTGTAAATATACTCCTCCCCTTTTAGCCACGCCCCCGTCCCACCCCGACCACGCCCACCCCCACCTCCCGAAATCGGAGGTCTCAAGGTTGGCAAGTATGCGATAGATCCTACTTTGAAGGTCTGTCTGACAAACCAAAACAAACAAAGCGTGCATTAACAGATCGATAAAAATCAGTAGCGAGTAGCGAGCTGAATGGAGCGGAGTAAAAGTAGCGTTTTTTCTCTATAAATATACTCAAGTAAAAGTAAAAGTATGTTGCATTAAAACTACTCTTAGAAGTACAATTTATCCCAAAAGTTACTCAAGTCGATATAACGGAGTAAATGTAGCGCGTATACCCACCTCTGCGTATTTATCAACATGTTGTAGTTTTGTTAACCTCGTATCACAGCTTTGAAATGTGACTTCCTGTTCAGTGCAAAGTAAGATTGAAAATAAAAGAATATCAGTATTCAACCTGGTTAGTACCACATTAACCGGTAAAATTGTTGGAGATTTGTAGCCGAGACACACAACATCTCTGTAGAGTATAAAATAGTGTAATGCTTGCAGGACACACACAAAAAAAATCCAAATGTATTAAAACAAAAGTAACACAATCAGCTCTTAGTATACAAAGTAGTTGATGAAGTCTGTAGAAGAAGTTAATGTTCATCAGACACATATGGTGCCCGATGGAGTTTTGATTTATTATTGCAATAATCTTTTTTTATTGTTGTTTTAGCCCCACGGTGTTGCCTGAACATCAGGGTGCACACAAATAATTGTGTGTATGAAAATAAAGTGGACCTCTTGTTTTGTCATACACCAATATTTGTAATTCAAGTGTGCATACTTGTTACCTAAGATGACCTTTTTAATACGCGAGCAAAAATATATCTGATTTATGGGATTATTCCCTTCCTATTCATTGCATTGTTACCTCTGCCAAGCGCTGATAAAGTGTGACAAATGCAATATAGAACAACTCCATTATAGACTGTCAGAAAAGGATTATAGGTCCACTAAGTGCACTTACAGTATGACAAATCAGTGTGATGTCGACCTGGCAAAGGGGGGTATTTGATTGCACATTTTGTGCAGGCTCTGAATATTCAGGAAGGTCTCTCTTTTGAAGTTGGCCCTTATGAGACGGAAGGTCTTCTATTCCTAGGGACAATGTGTGCAATGTAAGCTTGAGCTTGAAGGACCTATCAAACCTCTTAAGTGACTTCAAAAGTTATCCGTCAAGAAGATTATAATTATGTTCTAAACTGAAAAAAAAAAAAAACATTAAATACTGTTGTGGAGGGAGATGATGCCAGCGCTGCCTGCAGGAGCAAAGGTGACCGCCTCTGTCCATGGTGCTGAGGACAGAGCACCATCAGACGGGGGCGTGGCAGTGCTGTCGGCGAGACACAGCTGGCAGGTGATTAGATTTCACAGGTGGTACGTGTAAATCCAATCATCTGTTGTCTTTAACAGTAAGCGGCTGGGAGCAGGAGGGGAGAGAGGATACGGACGTGACCGAAAAGTCGCGTCCTGCTGGAGGGAGAACTTTGTGAAAACATGTGATTATTAAATCTTTGTTAAAACCTGCACGCTGGGCTCCTGTGCCGTGTCTGACAGTGGGACCGCGAGGAAGCGACTTCCACAACTGTAAAATAACCAGAGCAGTTGTTGCTTTTTATATTGTTAGGGCACCGAGTGATCACCAAAATTGTGGGTGTCGAACCTCGCATGAAAATTCACCAATGTTTGCAAGCGCCTCGAGTCCAGTGAAAAATTTGGTATTTTAAGGGTCCCAAACTCGAACCCTCTAAAAATTACTCGGTAGCGCTCACTGGAGATGTCCGATAATGGCTTGTTTGCCGATATTCCGATATTGTCCAACTCTTGATTACCGATTCCGATATCAACCGATATATACAGTTGTGGAATTAACACATTATTATGCCTAATTTTGTTGTGATGCCCCGCTGGATGCATTAAACAATGTAACAAGGTTTTCCAAAATAAATCAACTCAAGTTATGGAAAAAAATGCCAACATGGCATTGCCATATTTATTATTGAAGACACAAAGTGCATTATTTTTTTGCATGTTCTCCCCGTGACTGTGTGGGTTCCCTCCGGGTACTCCGGCTTCCTCCCACCTCCAAAGACATGCACCTGGGGATAGGTTGATTGGCAACACTAAATTGGCCCTAGTGTGTGAATGTGAGTGTGAATGTTGTCTGTCTATCTGTGTTGGCCCTGCGATGAGGTGGCGACTTGTCCAGGGTGTACCCCGCCTTCCGCCCGATTGTAGCTGAGATAGGCTCCAGCGCCCCCCGCGACCCCAAAAGGGAATAAGCGGTAGCAAATGGATGGATGGATGGATGCCTCAAAACAGCAGCTTGGAATTTGGGACATGCTCTCCCTGAGAGAGCATGAGGAGGTTGAGGTGGGCGGGGTTGGGGAGGCGGGGTTGAGTTGGGGAGGTAGGGAGTAGCGGGGGGTGTATATTGTAGCGTCCCGAAAGAGTTAGTGCTGCAAAGGGTTCTGGGTATTTGTTCTGTTGTGTTTATGTTGTGTTACGGTGCGGATGTTCTCCCGGAATGTGTTTGTCATTCTTGTTTGGTGTGGGTTCACAGTGTGGCGCATATTTGTAACAGTTGTTTATACGGCCACCCTCAGTGTGACCTGTATGGCTGTTGACCAAGTATGCCTTGCATTCACTTGTATGTGTGAAAAGCCGTAGATATTATGTGATTGGGCCGGCACGCAAAGGCAGTGCCTTCAAGGTTTATTGGCGCTCTGTACTTCTTCCTACGTCCGTGTACCACTCCGTACAGCAGCGTTTTAAAAAGTCATAAATTTTACTTTTTGAAACCGATACCGATAATTTCCATTATTACATTTTAAAGCATTTATCGGCCGATAATATCAGCAGTCCGATGTTATTGGACATCTCTAGTTTTTACCGGGGTTGTGGTGGGGGGGTCGGGGGGTGTATATTGTAGCGTCCCGGAAGAGTTAGTGCTGCACAGAGTTCTGGGTATTTGTTCTGTTGTGTTACGGTGCGGATGTTCTCCCGGAATGTGTTTGTCATTCTTGTTTGGTGTGGGTTCACAGTGTGGCACGTATTTGTAACAGTGTTAAAGTTGTTTATGCGGCCAGAAGAAAGCCATTTCTGCGCAAATGTCACAAGGTATCCCGCTTACATTGCGCCAAACAGCAGAGAGACAAGCCTCAAAACTTCTGGAACCAAAATTTTACTTTTTGGCCACTCGACCATGCAGCCCATTTTTCTTCAAGTGCCTCCTTATTGTGCATCTTGCAACAGCCACACCACACATTTTCAGAGAGTTCTGTATTTCAGCTGAAGTTATTTGTGGATTTTTCTTTGCATCTCGAATAATTTGTCTGGCAGTTGTGGCTGAAATATTTGCTGGTCTACCCGAATCCCTCATTTTCCACTTCTTAATCAGCGTTTGAACACTGCTGATTGGCATTCTCAATCCCTTGGATATCTTTTTATACCCCTTTTCCTGTTTTATGCAGTTCAATTACCTTTTCTCACAGATCCTTTGACAATTCGTTTGCCTTCCCCATGACTCAGAATCCAGAAACATGTGTGCAGCACTGGATGAAAGATGCAATGGTCTGTCAGAAGCCAAAGAACTCACTGACCTTTTATACACACACATTAATTACAAACAAACATGTCACAGGTGAGGATTGGAACCTTGATTAGCCATTCAAACCTGTTTGTGTCAACTTTTGTGTATGTTATCAGATCAAAGTCTTAAACTTTTGATCAGGGTCATTTGGGTACTTTCTTTTGTCATTTTGATTTAAAAAGAGTAAACACAGTTGTTTGCCAGTAAAATGCTTCACACAACCATTAAGCATGAGTGGAAGAAAGGATTTTGTGTTATCATTCATACTCTCTGAAGAATGGCCAAGAAATCATACATTTTCTCAAGGTATGTATGTAAACTTATGAGCACAACCGTATATATATATATATATATATATATATATATATATATATATATATATATATATATATATATATATGTATATGTATGTGTGGGGGAAAAAATCACAAGACTACTTCATCTCTACAGGCCTGTTTCATGAGGGGTTCCCTCAATCATCAGGAGATTTTAATGGAAGCATTCACATACCATGGTTTATATAGGGCACAGAGTGGGTGGGTACAGGCTGGCATAGGGGCGTGGTGATTGGCTCATGTGTTACCTAGGAGGTGTTTCCGTCTGTGGCGGCATGCTGTTACAATTTCGCTGCGCTTGTTGAGGGATGACAGGTCTGGACGGTAAATAATAAACAGTTTCTCTTTCAAGCATAGGTTGCATCTTTTATTACCACTATTGTAAGGTGTGCTGGATGCAAGAATTTGCCATGTTATTGAATATTCAACATTATTGTCTTTGAGGTCCCAAATGTGTTTGCTGAGTTCTGTGGTATTCCGCAGGTTTTGGTTCCTGAAAGAAGCGTTGTGATTGTTCCATCTGGTTTTAAACTCTCCCTCGGTTAATCCTACATATGTGTCGGATGTGTTAATGTCCTTGCGTGTTACCTTAGATTGGTAAACAACTGATGTTTGTAAGCACCCCCCGTTGAGAGGGCAATCAGGTTTCAACTTACAAACATCAGTTGTTTACCAATCTAAGGTATATATATATATATATATATATATATATATATATATATATATATATATATATATATATATATACACATATATATATATATATATATATATATATATATATATATATATATATATATATATATATATATATATATATATATATATATATATATGTATATATATATATATACGTTAGGTCAGAAAAAACACAGAGGCTATATCATCCCTACAAGTCTCTTTCGCAGGTGATAAAATCCTGGGAAACATGCAAAAAAGGCTTGTAGGGATGATATAGGCTTTTTTTTTTTTTTTTTGCAAATATTTTTTATTGAATTTTACAGTTAAAATCACACCTCTGTGTTTTTTCTGACCTAACGTGTATTCCGCTCTACCCCGGTATTAAGCACTGTATAACGGATAAACCACATAAACCTTGACTATATATATATGTGTGTGTGTATATATATATATATATATATATATATATATATATATATATATATATATATATATATATATATATATATATATATTACTGTCAAATAGTTAGTTTTTAAATCAGAATAATCACACTCTAGTTCTGTGATTAATCACATGACTAAAATTTGCTCTAGAAAATACCCTAATATTTGGATACACATGCAATTGTGTAGTCAGAATGTCATACAGTAACAATTTCAAGTCACTGACTTGCTCAAAACTTGGTGACAGTAAGTACAGTAAGAACTAAGTGCACATTTTTTTTGTGTGTGTCTTAAATAGAAATATTGCCTGCCTAACTTAACAGAATAAAAGTAAACATATTTCTTTAACAGGAGTCTGCTCTGCTTAACTAAAAAAAAAACAAATTAATTCAGTGTGCAGCTTCATGATAGAGCAGGTATCCAATTGTTATCGCTATGAACGCTGCTGTGCTGTGAAGAGAGGTGACTGGAGACATTTCAATTGTGCTTTATTAATGAATAATAAGTGAGATTATTGTTTTTATGCAATGTTGAGTAATATGTCATTAAATAAAAGCATCACACAGACTCATAGCTCATTGAAGTGGAATAAATGGCACGCCACTAATGGTTGAAGTCACATGCCTCTCTTCTCTTACCAAAGACGATTACGTTTTTCAAAGGGATATTTGGCCACCCTATTTAAGTAGCATTCAGGCTGGCGACGCCACCCTTTCGGTCATGTTTTTCTTTAAGATGCTATTTTAAACTTGATGTGTGCTGATCATAAGAAATATTGTTGCTGCAATACTAACTAATTACCTCAGTTTTATCTAATGTTCCATCGAGGTTAATTTTGAGGCGAAAATGGGCACAGAGCACATCACTCTGTTGTGTGATGCCTCTACATAATGCGGCATAGGTCAAAACAAACACTTTGATTCATTTATGGTAATGCAATATTTACTATATACAATATTTAACTGTCAGGTTCAAACACTGATGACATTTATTAAACAGACAAAGAAGCAAGGAATTAAACAGAGACAGAATTAAATTTGGCTCAATTGACGAGAAACGTCTGGGCTGTACTCTCGCACAGTCTCCCACCACGCTCTGACGAAAGATTGTACGCCTCCTCTTTTATTTGGACTTTCCCTGATTACATGGCAACAGCTGTTTCTAAAGGAAAGGGGTCGTAAACAGCCGCTGCCTTTGGTCACAAAACAGTTCAAAGAAAAGGTGCCTGGAGGGGAGTCAGGCCCTGCTTCCTCTCCGCTTTGTAGATCTCGGGTCAAGACAAAAATCTTCCTGTGGATTACAATACATCAAAGAAACCAACACCCTCGTGTCGCTCCCCATCCTACACAGTGGAGTTTTACAAGCCTTTTGCTTGGTAAGATCAAAGACAGCTTTTGTCTGTTCGCCGGGAACTCATGGCAACACAAAGTTTTGTGATAACTTAGATATAATTATTCTGACATTTCATTGACAGTCTTAATATACAGTGTATATAAAGTTTGTGTTATGTGTGACCATGTGTGTTGACTTTTTATGTTGGTTGATTTTTTATTTATTTCAAAAAAAATAAATTGTGCCATGACTAGGGAAGGTTGTTTGGATTGGGACGTATAAGTAAATACTGTGCTGACGTATACTGACCTGAGATACTCACATTGTCCACAAGATGGCAACAAAGTGGCAACAATAAATTTGCCAAATATTTTAAATTGACCGTGTCCCTCGGGAAGTCCTGTGGGGAGTGCTCAGAGAGTATGGGGTAACGGACTGTCTGATTGTGGCGGTCCGCTCCCTGTATGATCAGTGTCAGAGCTTGGTCTGCATTGCCGGCAGTAAGTCGGACACGTTTCCAGTGAGGGTTGGACTCCGCCAAGGCTGCCCTTTGTCACCGATTCTGTTCATAACTTTTATGGATAGAATTTCTAGGCGCAGTCAGGGCGTTGAGGGTATCTGGTTTGGTGGATGCAGGATTAGGTCTCTGCTTTTTGCAGATGATGTGGTCCTGATGGCTTCATCTGGCCAAGATCTTCAGCTCTCACTGGATTGGTTCGCAGCCGATTGTGAAGCGACTGAGAAGGGAATCAGCACCTCCAAGTTCGAGTCCATGGTTCTCGTCCGGAAAAGGGTGGAGTGCCATCTCCGGGTTGGGGAGAAGATATTGCCCCAAGTGGAGGAGTTCAAGCACCTCGGAGTCTTGTTCACGAGTGAGGGAAGAGTGGATCGTGAGATCGACAGGCGGATCGGTGCGGCATCTTCAGTAATGCGGACGCTGTATCGATCCGTTGTGGTGAAGAAGGAGCTGAGCCGGAAGGCAAAGCTCTCAATTTACGGGTCGAGCTACGTTCCCATCCTCACCTATGGTCATGAGCTTTGGGTTATGACCGAAAGGACAAGATCACGGGTACAAGCGGCCGAACTGAGTTTCCTCCGCCGGGTGGCGGGGCTCTCCCTTAGAGATAGGGAGAGAAGCTCTGCCATCCGGGAGGAGCTCAAAGTAAAGGTTATATACCTATGTATATATATGTATATGTATATATATATGTATATATATAAATATATAAATATATATATATATATATATATATATATATATATATATATATATATATATATATATATATATATATATATATATATATATGTATGAAATACTTGACTTGGTGAATTCTAGTTGTCAATATACTCCTCCCCTCTTAACCACGCCCCCAACCACGCCCCTCCCCACCCCCGACCACGCCCCCACGCCCCCACCTCCCGAAATCGGAGGTCTCAAGGTTGGCATGTATGCTCCCACGGCACACCAGACTGTATCTCACGGCCGCGGCACAGTGGTTGAAAAACACTGCACTAGAAAAACACTGCTTAAGGGCAGTGGTCCCCAACCACCGGGCCGCCGCCCAGTACCGGTCCGTGGATCGATTGGTACCGGGCCGCACAGGAAATAAAAAATACCAAAAAAAATTAAAAAAATATTTTTTTATTTTTTTATTAAATCAACATAAAAAAAACACAAGATACACTTACAATTAGTGCACCAACCCAAAAAACCTTCCTCCCCCATTTATACTCATTCACACTCATTCGCACAAAAGGGTTGTTTCTTTCTGTTATTAATATTCTGGTTCCTACATTATATATCAATATATATCAATACAGTCTGCAAGGGATACAGTCCGTAAGCACACATGATTGTATTTTTTTATGAACTTTTTTTTTCACCTGCCATCATGGAAAGAAAAAAAATGTGTAAAGAAAAAAAAATTATTAAATTGTTATATGTATCCAGTGATTATACTATATAGTTATTTTCCGTTTAACTTCACCAGTTTTAGATTATTTTTATTCAAAATCGCTGAATTTTCACATTTGCCGTTCAAATACTGAGAAGAGACGGTGCGGTGAACAGCAGCCAGTCGAGGCACGTCACTCAGTGCCTCAACATGGATTGCGGACTCGACTAACTGCTGGCCTGCTGTGCAGTGGGGCCGTATTGCTATATGAATTATATTATACATTTCCATAGTTTAGTTAGCTGAGGTATATAATGTACAGTGTATTTTGTCAACAACTGTATGTGTGTAACGTATTTCTTGTGCTGAGCGATCATAAAACTGCTGCGAAGACGCACTGTGTGAGGCTCGCGTAATCCCGCCTCCTGGTGCCGGTTATTGCACCTCCGCCGCAGACTGCACCCCCTCCCCCCCCCCCCCCCCCCACCCCGACGGGAGCGCCACACCAACCAAAGCCCACACCCAAACCCTCCATGTGCAAGACCGAATCCACCCAAAAAAAGTCACTTAACAAGAAGCCAAAAAGTGCAAAAACAACATTGCTCGCGCCGGAGGAGCCGTGAACGACTGCAGGGACACAACATTAGGTACACCTGCAGACTGCAGCACAGATTTCATATTTCATTCATTCACAACTCCTCCAACACCAACACCACTGTTCCCGCACTTATAAGTAACGGTAAGACCATAATAACGTTTTTTTTTTTAATAAATGTGCTTTTTTGTGTGCTACAGTTTGTATGTGTAAAGTTAAAGTTAAGTTAAAGTACCAATGATTGTCACACACACACTAGGTGTAATGAAATGTGTCCTCTGCATTTGACCCATCCCCTTGCTCACCCCCTGGGATGTGAGGGGAGCAGTGGGCAGCAGCAGCGCCGCGCCCGGGAATAATTGTTGGTGATTTAACCCCCAATTCCAACCCTTGATGCTGAGTGCCAAGCAGGGAAGAATGCTGGTATGAGCTTTTAAACTTAACCCGTTAACTGCTGCCAATCAAATGGTGAATAAGATACTCTTTATGGTTCATATGTTTGTAAATCTGACTGTGATGAAGTCAGTGCCTCACCAGTCATGAACCTCACCCCACGTCACTGGTCAGAGGTCCCCTAAAGGTGACTCTGTAAACAGAGCGATGTCCCCATTAAGTAAGCATCGCCAGAACACACACACACCCTGCCTTCAAGTGTCTTTCATCCCCACTGACATCTGCTTCGTCATCACACTGCTCACGCACTCCCGCCAAACCATCATTTTAAGACCCAAATGGTGAGGATCAGCTGGCTTTATCATCCGCTTGCACAGTGGCTGCACACGTTTGCGGCTTTATGTATCGTGCCGCGCTGTAACAAATGGTCAATCAGGTGGGGGAGACCATGAAGGAAAAGGGCACCTCCCTGACCGCTGAGTGTAATTGCTACACCGTTAATAAAGCCGTGCAGGGTAAACATGCTGCAGAATATGTACTACCATTTTTTAAAACTGCATCGGTTAGATCTGCTCGGCTCATTCCTAAGGCCTTGTGCAATATGTGTATCAGATGTTCACAAGTGAATGGCAGTGGTCGGGTGTAAAAAAAAAAAAAAAGGCTATAAAAACAATCCATTTAAAACCACAGTTATCTGTGACCATTTCATTTTTATAAGGGCTCCTCGTCTGGCAGCATTCCCTGGCTATGTGGTCGTTTGTATGCTGGGTCTGTCACAGAGATCTTTGGCTCGCCGAACACAAGATACTTTTCAGTTACAATTTCACATTGTTTATTTGTATTCCCCTGAACATTGGTATGCATTGGAACATCCAGAAGATGCAGGCGTTTGGTGCATTAAGGCTGTGGTCATAACTATGTATTTGTTGTTGAGGCGAATGTGCATTTCTGTTGGTTTACTCAAAATTAGATTCATTTTCTTTTAAAGTGAAACAATACATATTTTAGATATTTGTGCGCAAGAAAACTAAAAGCCCTTATCAATCAATCAATGTTTAATTATAAACCCCGTTTCCATATGAGTTGGGAAATTGTGTAAATAAAAACGGAATACAATGATTTGCAAATCCTTTTCAACCCATAGTCAGTTGAATATGCTACAAAGACAACATATTTGATGTTCAAACTGATAAACTTTTTTTTTTTTTTGCAAATAATCATTAACTTTGGAACACGTGACAAAGAAGTTGGGAAAGGTGGCAAAAAATACTGATAAAGTTGAGGAATGCTCATCAAACACTTATTTGGAACATCCCACAGGTGAACAGGCAAATTGGGAACAGGTGGGTGCCATGATTGGGTATGAAAGTAGATTCCATGAAATGCTCAGTCATTCACAAACAAGGATGGGGCGAGGGTCACCACTTTGTCAACAAATGCGTGAGCAAATTCTTGAACAGTTTAAGAAAAACCTTTCTCAACCAGCTATTGCAAGGAATTTAGGGATTTCACCATCTACGGTCCGTATTATCATCAAAGGGTTCAGAGAATCTGGAAAAATCACTGCACGTAAGCAGCTAAGCCCGTGACCTTCGATCCCACAGGCTGTACTGCATCAACAAGCGACATCAGTGTGTAAAGGATATCACCACATGGGCTCAGGAACACTTCAGAAACCCACTGTCAGTAACTACAGTTGGTCGCTACATCTGTAAGTGCAAGTTAAAACTCTCCTATGCAAGGCGAAAACTGTTTCTCAACAACACCCAGAAACGCCGTCGGCTTCGCTGGGCCCGAGCTCATCTAAGATGGACTGATACAAAGTGGAAAAGTGTTCTGTGGTCTGACGAGTCCACATTTCAAATTGTTTTTGGAAACTGTAGACATGGTGTCCTCCGAACCAAAGAGGAAAAGAACCATCCTGATTGTTATAGGCGCAAAGTTGAAAAGCCAGCATCTGTGATGGTATGGGGGTGTATTAGTGCCCAAGACTTGGGTAACTTACACATCTGTGAAGGCACCATTAATGCTGAAAGGTACATACAGGTTTTGGAGCAACATATGTTGCCATCCAAGCAACGTTACCATGGACGCCCCTGCTTATTTCAGCAAGGCAATGCCAAGCCACGTGTTACATCAATGTGGCTTCATAGTAAAAGAGTGCAGGTACTAGACTGGCCTGCCTGTAGTCCAGACCTGTCCCCCATTGAAAATGTGT
This sequence comes from Nerophis lumbriciformis, assembly GCF_033978685.3. Lineage (NCBI taxonomy): Eukaryota > Metazoa > Chordata > Actinopteri > Syngnathiformes > Syngnathidae > Nerophis > Nerophis lumbriciformis. The sequence goes on from NC_084575.2 coordinate 27,145,900, forward strand.
GGCGCATTATGAAGCTTAAAATACCACAACGGAGACCCCCGGACTGTTGAACAACTTAAGCTGTACATAAAACAAGAATGGGAAATAATTCCACCTGAGAAGCTTAAAAAATGTGTCTCCTCAGTTCCCAATCGTTTACTGAGTGTTGTTAAAAGGAAAGGCCATGTAACACAGTGGTGAACATGCCCTTTCCCAACTACTTTGACACGTGTTGCAGCCATGAAATTCTAAGTTAATTATTATTTGCAAAAAAAAAAAAAAAAGTTTATGAGTTTGAACATCAAATATGTTGTCTTTGTAGTGCTTTCAACGGAATATGGGTTGAAAAGGATTTGCAAATCATTGTATTCCGTTTCCGTGGGGGAACCTGTGTGTTTGAACCTGACAGTAATTTGTTGTGAGTTCATGCAATGTGTTGGTTTTGTTCCTTGGAACAAGGTGATGTTCATTCACGGTTCATTTTGTGCACCAGTAGAAAAAACATATAACTTTGTCTTGAATTTAACAAAAATATATATAATAATATTTTTCGGTGAATGCGCATTTGAAACTGGTGGGGTTCGGTACCTCCAACAAGGTTAAGAACCACTGGTATACTGAGACCGTTGTATTCCGGTGAAAACAATTGTATTGATCCAATGACAAAATTACGTAGGTAAAGTTCAAAGGGAGCTCATTTTAAAGTGAACATAATTAACTTAGATTACCTAGTTATGATCTGAAATGATATTTAACCATGTGTTAACATGTGTTTTGTGGACTTGGAGAAGGCATTCGACCGTGTCCCTCGGGAAGTCCTGTGGGGAGTGCTCAGAGAGTATGGGGTATCGGACTGTCTGATTGTGGCAGTCCGCTCCCTGTTTGATCAGTGTCAGAGCTTGGTCCGCATTGCCGGCAGTAGGTTGGACACGTTTCCGGTGAGGGTTGGACTCCGCCAAGGCTGCCCTTTGTCACCGATTCTGTTCATAACTTTTATGGACAGAATTTCTAGGCGCAGTCAAGGCGTTGAGGGGATCTGGTTTGGTGGCTGCAGGATTAGGTCTCTGCTTTTTGCAGATGATGTGGTCCTGATGGCTTCATCTGGCCAGGATCTTCAGCTCTCACTGGATCGGTTCGGAGCCGAGTGTGAAGCGACTGGGATGAGAATCAGCACCTCCAAGTCCGAGTCCATGGTTCTCGCCCGGAAAAGGGTGGAGTGCCATCTCCGGGTTGGGGAGGAGATCTTGCCCCAAGTGGAGGAGTTCAAGTACCTCGGAGCCTTGTTCACGAGTGAGGGAAGAGTGGATCGTGAGATCGACAGGCGGATCGGTGCGGCGTTTTCAGTAATGCGGACGCTGTATCGATCCGTTGTGGTGAAGAAGGAGCTGAGCCGGAAGGCAAAGCTCTCAATTTACCGGTCGATCTACGTTCCCATCCTCACCTATGGTCATGAGCTTTGGGTTGTGACCGAAAGGACAAGATCACGGGTACAAGCGGCCGAAATGAGTTTCCTCCGCCGGGTGGCGGGGCTCTCCCTTAGAGATAGGGTGAGAAGCTCTGTCATCCGGGGGGAGCTCAAAGTAAAGCCACTGCTCCTCCACATCGAGAGGAGCCAGATGAGGTGGTTCGGGCATCTGGTCAGGATGCCATCCGAACGCCTCCCTCGGGAGGTGTTTAGGGCACGTCCGACCGGTAGGAGGCCGCGGGGAAGACCCAGGACACGTTGGGAAGACTATGTCTCCCGGCTGGCCTGGGAACGCTTCGGGGTCCCACAGGAAGAGCTGGACGAAGTGGCTGGGGAGAGGGAAGTCTGGGCTTCCCTGCTTAGGCTGCTGCCCCCGCGACCCGACCTCGGATAAGCGGAAGAAGATGGATGGATGGATGGATAAAAAAATCGGATTAAGTGTGTTTCTTTGACATTAACCCTTTGCTTTGTATGTCGTACGTTTGCAGTAGTCAGTCTTTACATGGCGCCTACTTGCTGAATTCTCATGAATCATTCTTCTTCCGTCTTTATCTCAACAGATCTGGAATTTACCTGGATTTTCAACGAGTATCCAACTTTTGTGAAGCAGGACACCCGTCGTTTTATCTCGCAGGAGACGGGGAATCTCTACATCGCTAAAGTCGAACCCTCGGATGTGGGCAACTACACCTGTGTCGTGACCCACCCCGTGACCAAGACTCGGGTCCAGGGACCACCTACACCGCTGGTGCTCCGAACTGATGGTAAGCTCAGTTTCTCAAACACGTGTATGGCACAAGACAAACTCTGCTGACTTGTGCATGGGTCCATACTTGACAGCGTCAAGGTTAGGACAATTCCAACGGTCCTGTAGGTTTGTGGTGACGACAGCTGCCGCAGGGGCATGTGTTTGGTTTTTTTTTAACCCTGTGCTATTCTAATCAATATATGGCCAAAAATGAGGTGAGCTAACATGATACTATGTTTAAACACAGAGAAAAAGCAAGCTACAGTTCAGTTACACGAATATCAGGCAAAAAAGAGATGGTTTGCTGAACAAAAAGTTGCTTTATTACAAGCGAGGATCATAATGCAGGACTGCAGTACCTGGAGGAGGGTGAGTCAAAAAAAATGAGGCACTCCTAACTCGGAGGAGCCATACCACAGTCTTATATTCCTTCTTTCACACCTACTCAGTGGCCTAGTGGTTAGAGTGTCCGCTCTGAGATCGGTAGGTCGTGAGTTCGAACCCCAGCCGAGTCATACCAAAGACTATAAAAATGGGACCCATTACCTCCCTGCTTGGCACTCAGCATCAAGGGTTGGAATGTGGGGTTGAATCACCAAAAATGATTCCCTGGCGCGGCCATTGCTGGAGCTCACTGCTCCCCTCACCTCCCAGGGGATGGGTCAAATGCAGAGGACAAATTTTCACCAATGATTGTGTGACAATCATTGGTACTTTAACTTTAATCAACTAATGCGTTGAGAACTGTAATCATTGCATTCACCGGACAACAAAGTCAACATCACCAAATTTGCAGTTATTAGGATAATAGTGAGAGTCCAGTCCATAGTGGATCTAACATAATAGTGAGAGTCCAGTCCATAGTGGATCTAACATAATAGTGAGAGTCCAGTCCATAGTGGATCTAACATAATAGTGAGAGTCCAGTCCATAGTGGATCTAACATAATAGTGAGAGTCCAGTCCATAGTGGATCTAACATAGTAGTGAGAGTCCAGTCCATAGTGGATCTAACATAATGGTGTGAGAGTCCAGTCCATAGTGGATCTAACATAATGGTGTGAGAGTCCAGTCCATAGTGGATCTAACATAATAGTGAGAGTCCAGTCCATAGTGGATCTAACATAATAGTGAGAGTCCAGTCCATAGTGGATCTAACATAATGGTGTGAGAGTCCAGTCCACAGTGGATCTAACATAATAGTGAGAGTCCAGTCCATCGTGGATCTAACATAATAGTGAGAGTCCAGTCCATAGTGGATCTAACATAATAGTGAGAGTCCAGTCCATAGTGGATCTAACATAATTGTGAGAGTCCAGTCCATAGTGGATCTAACATAATTGTGAGAGTCCAGTCCATAGTGGATCTAACATAATAGTGTGAGAGTCCAGTCCATAGTGGATCTAACATAATAGTGAGAGTCCAGTCCATAGTGGATCTAACATAATAGTGTAAGAGTCCAGTCCATAGTGTATCTAACATAATAGTGAGAGTCCAGTCCATAGTGGATCTAACATAATAGTGAGAGTTCAGTCCATAGTGGATCTAACATAATAGTGAGAGTCCAGTCCATAGTGGATCTAACATAATAGTGTGAGAGTCCAGTCCATAGTGGATCTAACATAATAGTGACAGTCCAGTCCATAGTGGATCTAACATAATAGTGAGAGTCCAGTCCACAGTGGATCTAACATAATAGTGAGAGTCCAGTCCATAGTGGATCTAACATAATAGTGAGAGTCCAGTCCATAGTGGATCTAACATAATAGTCAGAGTCCAGTCCATAGTGGATGTAACATAATAGTGTGAGAGTCCAGTCCATAGTGGATCTAACATAATTGTGAGAGTCCAGTCCATAGTGGATCTTACATAATAGTGTGAGAGTCCAGTCCATAGTGCATCTAACATAATAGTGAGAGTCCAGTCCACAGTGGATCTAACATAATAGTGAGAGTCCAGTCTATAGTGGATCTAACATAATAGTGAGAATCCAGTCCATAGTGGATCTAACATAGTAGTGAGAGTCCAGTCCATAGTGGATCTAACATAATAGTGAGAGTCCAGTCCATAGTGGGGCCAGCAGGAGACCATCCCGAGCAGAGACGGGTCAGCAGCGCAGAGATGTCCCCAACCGATGCACAAGCGAGTGGTCCACCCCGGGTCCCGACTCTGGACAGCCAGCACTTCATCCATGGCCACCGGACCTGTGAAGAAAAGAAACGGCAGATCAACTGATCTAAAAAGGGGGTTTATTTAAAGGCTAGAGTATACAAATGAGTTTTAAGATGGGATGGAAAAAAAATAAAGTACCGGTGTTTTTCAGAGGCAGTATAGTAATGTTTTTAATTCATTAGTACCGTGGTACTTTATTAGTACCGGTACACCATACAACCCTCATACAAAGTTAATCCACTATATTATATAATTACCAGACTTTTGTATTAACAGTCCAATACTGCACAAAAGTGTTTAGTTTCGAGCTTCTTATTGGTCCAGCTTCCATATTCCTTTGTATACCCAATTAGAAGAAATACTAGTGTTACTAGCAGGCAAGACGGAGCAGGGACAAGGAACTGTGCGGTTGGTCTTCAGACATTTGAGAGCTGCTGTGTGGGAGAGAGTATATGTTGAAATGGGAAAAAAAAGGGGTTCTCGAGTTCCTGCCCGCCGTTTTGTCTTCATACCAGCGGTCATAGTGAAGATTGATGATCGGTAATGATGTCCATTTCTTAAGATCTTAGCCATCGACCCGAAGTTTGCGATCAGCGTAATGGGCTCCCCTGATCTCAATCATCATTTGTCCCAGAGTAGTCAGTCGTTGGCTGTCATGAAGGCTGCCGTGATTAGTGGTAATTGTGGAAGGGAATAACAAACGTTGCAATGCGCTCTGTGAAATCAATGTGCAAAAAATAAAAAAAAATCTTAGAATGACCAAAATACTGTAATTATTATCGTATTTTTCGGACCATAGGGCATACTTGCCAACCTTGAGACCTCCGATTTCGGGAGGTGGGGAGCGGAGGGCGTGGTCAGGGGTGGGGCGGGGCGTGGTTGGGGGCGTGGTTAAGAGGGGAGGAGTATATTGACAGCTAGAATTCACCAAGTCAAGTATTTCATACATATATACTGTTACGTTTTTGACCAGTTGTTCCTCCCAGGGAATTCAAGTCACAATTCGCTCCCAAGTTCTTTCCGACACTTAAAGCTGAGTTGAAAAACCACCAGAGACAGAATAGTTATTTTGTTGTATATTCTCAAAGCTTTGCCAATATACATTTTGATTGAGACCAGTCCAACCCTAGAACCTTCTATCGCGCACACCCAAAATGGTCTGTCTTCCCAACGCCAAAAACCTCTCTTTCCTTCCCCCTCCCTAGCCAAAACAAAATGCTAGTCAAAACACATTCCAAAGAACTCAAGGGCAACACACACAGTATACTTGCTGACAGAGCATCAAGAGAAGAAATGGAAGAAGTACAACTTAAATTCGGATATATGTAAATATCTGCCTCCGACAATACATATATATACATACATACATACATACATACATACACACATACATATATATATATATATATATATATACATCCTGAAAATATGCAAAAAAAAATGTGTTTAGATAACTGATACTTCAAACTTGCATAAATAAATATTAAGGAATATAACATAACTTGGCTTCTGAGACCTTCAAAATGTAATGAATACAATGCTAAAGTTGTTGATAAACAAACAATTATTTTAATAATTAAATATGGTCATTTTAAATGAATTAATATGATAATTTAAAATTAATTATTTCAAATATGTTTATTTTAATGTATAATTCTATGGCTGGATGTAATAAGGAGTCATAAAAAATACAAATAAAAATACAATTAATTTAGATGTTTTTAGCAAAATATAGTAAAAATGTATTTCGGTTTTTTTTTTTAAATAAATAAATATATTTATTTTTAGGTAAGATCAACATAATAATACAATTTATCTCTAGTCTGGATGATTTAGTTCTTGTCATCCTGTTGTCCTCCCGTCATGAAAAAAGGCTGTCCTCACTCAGGTCCGCATGGAGCTGGAGGGGGCGTGGCCTCCAGCTCCGGCTGAAAATCGATAGATTTTCGGGAGAATATTTGTCCCGGGAGGTTTTCGGGAGAGGCGCTGAATTTTGGGAGTCTCCCGGAAAATTCGGGAGGGTTGGCAAGTATGTCATAGGGTGCACCGGATTAAAAAGACCGGGTCTATTCAGGTCTTTTTTCATACAGAAGGCGCATAAGGTGCATTAAAGGGGTCATTTTATGATTTTTTCTAAATTTAAAACACTATCTTGTGGTCTACATAACATGTAATGGTGGTTCTTTGGTCAAAATGTTGCATAGATGATGTTTTACAGATCATCTTCAAGTTTCTGAGTGTCGCTTCAGGGTGCGCCGTTTTGTGGGCGGTCTTATTTACGTGGCTCACCTTCGACGACGTCTTCTCCCCGTCATCTTTGTTGTAGCGGTGTAGCGTGCAAGGACGGGAGTGGAAGAAGTGTCAAAAAGATGGAGCTAACTGTTATAATGACATTCAGACTTTACTTCAATCAATAACCGAGCAGCATCTCCTCATCCGTGACTCACTAGTGCAGGGGTCGACAACCTTTACCAGTCAAAGTGCCATTTTGACCAGTTTCACAAATTAAAGAAAACAATGGGAGCCACAAAAATCTTTTGAAATTTAAAATGAAATAACACTGCATACACAGTTGTTTTTTCTTGATTTGTGCTACGTATAAACCAAGGGTCTCAGACACGCGGCCCACACCTTAATATGAAAATTGAATATTAGTGCGGCCCGCGGGTTTTACATGATTGGCGCTTGACAGCGTGCCGGCCCGGCCCAGCCACACGTTGTGTGGGTTTCAACTTGCTCACGTAAGTGACAGCAAGGCATACTTTCTCAACAACCACACAGGTTACACTGACGGTGGCGGTATAAAAAACTTTAACTCTCTTACTAATAATGCGCCACACTGTGAACCCACACCAAACAAGAATGACAAACACATTTTGGGAGAACATCTGCACCGTAACACAACATAAACACAACAGAACAAACACCCAGAATCCCATGCAGCCCTAACTCTTCCGGGCTACATTATACACCCCCCGCTACCAAACCCCGCCCACCTCAACCGACGCACAAGGGGGGAGTTTGTTGATGTGTGGGGGAGCAGGGTTGGGGTGGGGGCGGGGTTTGGTGGTAGCAGGGGTGTATAATGTAGCCCGGAAGAGTCAGGGCTCAATGGGATTCTGGGTATTTGTTCTGTTGTGTTTATGTTGTGTTAAGGTGCAGATATTCTCCCAAAATGTGTTTGTCATTCTTGTTTGGTTTTGGTTCAAAGTGTGGTGCATTATTAGTAAGAGTGTTAAAGTTGTTTTATATGGCCACCGTCAGTGTAACCTGTGTGGCTGTTGACCAAGTATGCCTTGCTGTCACTTACGTGTGCAAGCAGAAGACGCATATAACAAGAGGCTGGGCTGGCACGCTGTTAATACATATTGTAAGGGCGCTAAATGCTGTACCATCATGGCACGCCCTTATTATTGTTGTAAGGGTGAATATTAATCCCGGGAGTTTTCTGCGAGAGGCACCGAAATCCGGAAGTCTCCTGGGAAAATCGGGGGGGTCGGCAAGTATGCAACTGAGCCGCATCAGAGTGATCAAAGAACCGCATGCGGCTCCGGAGCCGCGGGTTGCCGACCCCTGCACTAGTGCAACAACAACGCCCGGAAATGTGTCCCGTGGAAAACCGTCCGACCGGAACTCTCTAATAACTAAAGGTCCTTGGGTGAATTATGTAAACTCACTACACCGGTATGTTTTAGCGCTTTCATAGCGAGATATAAGTTAGAACTTTACACTACTTTATATTAGAAATGGCAACAGTAGAGGATGAATGTCCCATAACAAGAAGATAGAGAAAAAGAAGAAGCTTATCGACTACGGCATTGGCACAGACTACAGTGGCGGACGTGTGTAAATTTTCAGCACTTATGCAGATCCCAAATACACATCAGCAGGTACCAGAAGATAAGAAAAGTTGGTTTTGCATAATAATTTGAAACAAAACGCCAGATAATATGTCTACTAATGGGTGCCATTTTGCGGTCCTTATACACACACCATAGTAATACTTGTACCTCTGACTACGGTTGCCGTAATGGGCCGACAGTCCATCAAGCGGTGCGACTTCAAAGTCGTACTAAAACATTTTGACAGAGTTTTGAGTGCTGTGTGTAATGTTCTTTATTTTCAATGGAACATTTAAAGTTTTGGTGTTGTTTACTGGCTTCATATTGCAGTCTACACGTACTGGTCACACGTATCATTACACCATGCGCCAAATTAAAGTTGCTTCGAGGTCGGTAAGCACAACCAGAATTATTCTGTACAGTAGGCGCACCGGTTTAGAAGGCGTACTGTCGAGTTTTGAGAAAATGAAAGGATTTTAAGTGCGCCCTATAGTCCGAAAATTATGGTATACTTATCTCATATTATTTGCAAATAGTCTCAAAATATGATGCCAAAGATTACACCGTGTTAATCGGATAAAGCAAATGGTAGATGTATTACAGTCTGTCCACATACAGTTTTGTTTAGAAATTATAATGATCATATTAGGCATTGATGTTTATTTTGGAGACATTCCTCAATAACTGCCGATTTCAAGAATCCAAACAATAGTGATTTTAACACAGGGAGGACTACCTCCAAATTCACCTCAAATCAAAAGCTTGACAGCTGAAACGAGTGTTCTGGTTTTTGAACGGATAACGAAAGCTGACATTAAGCTTCTGGGATAGCCCTCCCAAAGGACATGCTTTAAAAACCGGGTCAGTGCCTGCAAACCAGCCAATTTTAGATGAACGCTACCAATTCTGCCAATAAGAGTGGTCAAATATCCGGCCAGAATTATGCCAGAAGCTTGATGTCGGATACAAAAAGTGTACGGTTAAAGGGGAACATTATCACCATTTCAGAAGGGTTAAAACCTTGGGGAGACCGGATGCAATGGACAGCGAGTGGGTCTAGCATAATATTGTGAAAGTCCAGTCCATAGTGGATCTAACATAACAGTGAGAGTCCAGTCCATAGTGGATCTAACATAATAGTGAGAGTCCAGTCCATAGTGGATCTAACATAATAGTGAGAGTCCAGTCCATAGTGGATCTAACATAATAGTGAGAGTCCAGTCCATAGTGGATCTAACATAATAGTGAGAGTTCAGTCCATAGTGGATCTAACATAATAGTGAGAGTCCAGTCCATAGTGGATCTAGCATAATAGTGAGAGTCCAGTCCATAGTGGATCTAACATAATAGTGAGAGTCCAGTCCGTAGTGGATCTAACATAATAGTGAGAGTCCAGTCCATAGTGGATCTAACATAATAGTGTGAGAGTCCAGTCCATAGTGGATCCAACATAATAGTGAGAGTCCAGTCCATAGTGGATCTAACATAATAGTGAGAGTCCAGTCCATAGTGGATCTAGCATAATAGTGAGAGTCCAGTCCATAATGGATCTAACATAATAGTGAGAGTCCAGTCCATAGTGGATCTAACATAATAGTGAGAGTCCAGTCCATAGTGGATCTAACATAATAGTGAGAGTCCAGTCCACAGTGGAGCTAACATAATAGTGAGAGTCCAGTCCATAGTGGATCTAGCATAATAGTGAGAGTCCAGTCCATAGTGGATCTAACATAATAGTGAGAGTCCAGTCCATTGTGGATCTAACATAATAGTGAGAGTCCAGTCCATTGTGGATCTAACATAATAGTGAGAGTCCAGTCCATAGTGGATCTAACATAATATTGTGAGAGTCCAGTCCATAGTGGATCTAACATAATAGTGTGAGAGTCCAGTCCATAGTGGATCTAACATAATAGTGAGAGTCCAGTCCATAGTGGATCTAACATAATAGTGAGAGTCCAGTCCATAGTGGATCTAACATAATAGTGTGAGAGTCCAGTCCATAGTGGATCTATCATAATAGTGAGAGTCCAGTCCATAGTGGATCTAACATAATAGTGAGAGTCCAGTCCATAGTGGATCTAACATAATAGTGAGAGTCCAGTCTATAGTGGATCTAACATAATAGTGAGAGTCCAGTCCATAGTGGATCTAACATAATAGTGTGAGTCCAGTCCATAGTGGATCCAACATAATAGTGAGAGTCCAGTCCATAGTGGATCTAACATAATAGTGAGAGTCCAGTCCATAGTGGATCTAACATAATAGTGAGAGTCCAGTCCATAGTGGATCTAACATAATAGTGAGAGTCCAGTCCATAGTGGATCTAACATAATAGTGTGAGAGTCCAGTCCATAGTGGATCCAACATAATAGTGAGAGTCCAGTCCATAGTGGATCTAACATAATAGTGAGAGTCCAGTCCATAGTGGATCCAACATAATAGTGAGAGTCCAGTCCATAGTGGATCTAACATAATAGTGAGAGTCCAGTCCATAGTGGATCTAACATAATAGTGTGAGAGTCCAGTCCATAGTGGATCCAACATAATAGTGAGAGTCCAGTCCATAGTGGATCTAACATAATATTGTGAGAGTCCAGTCCACAGTGGATCTAACATAATAGTGAGAGTCCAGTCCATAGTGGATCTAACATAATAGTGAGAGTCCAGTCCATAGTGGATCTAACATAATAGTGAGAGTCCAGTCCATAGTGGATCTAACATAATAGTGAGAGTCCAGTCCATAGTGGATCTAACATAATAGTGAGAGTCCAGTCCATAGTGGATCTAACATAATATTGTGAGAGTCCAGTCCATAGTGGATCTAACATAATAGTGAGAGTCCAGTCCATAGTGGATCTAACATAATAGTGAGAGTCCAGTCCATAGTGGATCTAACATAATAGTGAGAGTCCAGTCCATAGTGGATCTAACATAATATTGTGAGAGTCCAGTCCATAGTGGATCCAACATAATAGTGAGAGTCCAGTCCATAGTGGATCTAACATAATAGTGAGAGTCCAGTCCATAGTGGATCTAACATAATAGTGTGAGAGTCCAGTCCATAGTGGATCTAACATAATAGTGAGAGTCCAGTCCATAGTGGATCTAACATAATAGTGAGAGTCCAGTCCATAGTGGATCTAACATAATAGTGTGAGAGTCCAGTCCATAGTGGATCTAACATAATAGTGAGAGTCCAGTCCATAGTGGATCTAACATAATAGTGAGAGTCCAGTCCATAGTGGATCTAATATAATAGTGAGAGTCCAGTCCATAGTGGATCTAACATAATAGTGAGAGTCCAGTCCATAGTGGATCTAACATAATAGTGAGAGTCCAGTCCATAGTGGATCTAACATAATAGTGAGAGTCCAGTCCATAGTGGATCTAACATAATAGTGAGAGTCCAGTCCATAGTGGATCTAACATAATAGTGTGAGAGTCCAGTCCATAGTGGATCTAACATAATAGTGAGAGTCCAGTCCATAGCGGATCTAACATAATAGTGAGAGTCCAGTCCATAGTGGATCTAACATAAAAGTGAGAGTCCAGTCCATAGTGGATCTAACATAATAGTGTGAGAGTCCAGTCCAAAGTGGATCTAACATAATAGTGTGAGAGTCCAGTCCATAGTGGATCTAACATAAAAGTGAGAGTCCAGTCCATAGTGGATCTAACATAATAGTGTGAGAGTCCAGTCCAAAGTGGATCTAACATAATAGTGTGAGAGTCCAGTCCATAGTGGATCTAACATAATAGTGAGAGTCCAGTCCATAGTGGATCTAACATAATAGTGAGAGTCCAGTCCATAGTGGATCTAACATAATAGTGAGAGTCCAGTCCATAGTGGATCTAACATAATAGTGAGAGTCCAGTCCATAGTGGATCTAACATAATAGTGAGAGTCCAGTCCATAGTGGATCTAACATAATAGTGTGAGAGTCCAGTCCATAGTGGATCTAACATAATAGTGAGAGTCCAGTCCATAGTGGATCTAACATAATAGTGAGAGTCCAGTCCACAGTGGATCTAACATAATAGTGAGAGTCCAGTCCATAATGGATCTAACATAATAGTGAGAGTCCAGTCCATAGTGGATCTAACATAATAGTGAGAGTCCAGTCCACAGTGGATCTAACATAATAGTGAGAGTCCAGTCCATAGTGGATCTAACATAATAGTGAGAGTCCAGTCCACAGTGGATCTAACATAATAGTGAGAGTCCAGTCCATAATGGATCTAACATAATAGTGAGAGTCCAGTCCATAGTGGATCTAACATAATAGTGAGAGTCCAGTCCACAGTGGATCTAACATAATAGTGAGAGTCCAGTCCATAGTGGATCTAACATAATAGTGAGAGTCCAGTCCATAGTGGATCTAACATAATAGTGAGAGTCCAGTCCATAGTGGATCTAACATAATAGTGAGAGTCCAGTCCATAGTGGATCTAACATAATAGTGAGAGTCCAGTCCATAGTGGATCTAACATAATAGTGAGAGTCCAGTCCACAGTGGATCTAACATAATAGTGAGAGTCCAGTCCATAGTGGATCTAACATAATAGTGAGAGTCCAGTCCATAGTGGATCTAACATAATAGTGAGAGTCCAGTCCATAGTGGATCTAACATAATAGTGAGAGTCCAGTCCATAGTGGATCTAACATAATAGTGAGAGTCCAGTCCATAGTGGATCTAACATAATAGTGAGAGTCCAGTCCATAGTGGATCTAACATAGTAGTGAGAGTCCAGTCCACAGTGGATCTAACATAATAGTGAGAGTCCAGTCCACAGTGGATTAAACATAATAGTGAGAGTTCAGTCCATAGTGGATCTAACATAATAGTGAGAGTCCAGTCCATAGTGGATCTAACATAATAGTGAGAGTCCGGTCCATAGTGGATCTAACATAATAGTGAGAGTCCAGTCCATTGTGGATCTAACATAATAGTGAGAGTCCAGTCCATAGTGGATCTAACATAATATTGTGAGAGTCCAGTCCATAGTGGATCTAACATAATAGTGAGAGTCCAGTCCATAGTGGATCTAACATAATGCACCAAATTAAAATTGCTTCGAGGTCGGTAAGCACAACCAGAATTATTCTGTACATTAGGCGCACCGGGTTAGAAGGCGTACTGTCCAGTTTTGAGAAAATGAAAGGATTTTAAGTGCGCCCTATAGTCCAAAAAATATGGTATACTTATCTCATATTATTTGCAAATAGTCTCAAAATATGATGCCAAAGATTACACTGTGTTAATCGGATAAAGCAAATGGTAGATGTATTACAGTCTGTCCACATACAGTTTTGTTTAGAAATTATAATGATCATATTAGGCATTGATGTTTATTTTGGAGCCATTCCTCAATAACTGCCGATTTCAAGAATCCAAACAATAGTGATTTTAACACAGGGAGGACTACCTCCAAATTCACCTCAAATCAAAAGCTTGACAGCTGAAACGAGTGTTCTGGTTTTTGAACGGATAACGAAAGCTGACATTAAGCTTCTGGGATAGCCCTCCCAAAGGACATGCTTTAAAAACCGGGTCAGTGCCTGCAAACCAGCCAATTTTAGATGAACGCTACCAATTCTGCCAATAAGAGTGGTCAAATATCCGTCCAGAATTATGCCAGAAGCTTGATGTCGGATACAAAAGGTGTACGGTTAAAGGGGAACATTATCACCATTTCAGAAGGGTTAAAACCTTGGGGAGACCGGACGCAATGGACAGCGAGTGGGTCTAGCATAATATTGTGAAAGTCCAGTCCATAGTGGATCTAACATAATAGTGAGAGTCCAGTCCATAGTGGATCTAACATAATAGTGAGAGTCCAGTCCATAGTGGATCTAACATAATAGTGAGAGTCCAGTCCATAGTGGATCTAACATAATAGTGTGAGAGTCCAGTCCATAGTGGATCTAACATAATAGTGAGAGTCCAGTCCATAGTGGATCTAACATAATAGTGAGAGTCCAGTCCACAGTGAATCTAACATAATATTGAGAGTCCAGTCCATAGTGGATCTAGCATAATAGTGAGAGTCCAGTCCATAGTGGATCTAACATAATAGTGAGAGTCCAGTCCATAGTGGATCTAACAAAATAGTGAGAGTCCAGTCCATAATGGATCTAACATAATAGTGAGAGTCCAGTCCATAGTGGATCTAACATAATAGTGAGAGTCCAGTCCATAGTGGATCTAACATAATAGTGAGAGTCCAGTCCATAGTGGATCTAAAATAATAGTGAGAGTCCAGTCCATAGTGGATCTAACATAATATTGTGAGTCCAGTCCATAGTGGATCCAACATAATAGTGAGAGTCCAGTCCATAGTGGATCTAACATAATAGTGAGAGTCCAGTCCATAGTGGATCTAACATAATATTGTGAGAGTCCAGTCCATAGTGGATCTAACATAATATTGTGAGAGTCCAGTCCTTAGTGGATCTAACATAATAGTGAGAGTCCAGTCCATAGTGGATCTAACATAATAGTGAGAGTCCAGTCCATAGTGGATCTAACATAATAGTGAGAGTCCAGTCCATAGTGGATCTAACATAATATTGTGAGAGTCCTGTCCATAGTGGATCTAACATAATAGTGAGAGTCCAATCCATAGTGGATCTAACATAATAGTGAGAGTCCAGTCCATAGTGGATCTAACATAATAGTGTGAGAGTCCAGTCCATAGTGGATCTAACATAATAGTTTGAGAGTCCAGTCCATAGTGGATCCAACATAATAGTGAGAGTCCAGTCCATAGTGGATCTAACATAATAGTGTGAGAGTCCAGTCCATAGTGGATCTAACATAATAGTGAGAGTCCAGTCCATAGTGGATCCAACATAATAGTGAGAGTCCAGTCCATAGTGGATCTAACATAATAGTGAGAGTCCAGTCCATAGTGGATCTAACATAATATTGTGAGAGTCCAGTCCATAGTGGATCTAACATAATAGTGAGAGTCCAGTCCATAGTGGATCTAACATAATAGTGAGAGTCCAGTCCACAGTGGATCTAACATAATAGTGAGAGTCCAATCCATAGTGGATCTAACGTAATAGTGAGAGTCCAGTCCATAGTGGATCTAACATTATAGTGAGAGTCCAGTCCATAGTGGATCTAACATAATATTGTGAGAGTCCAGTCCATAGTGGATCTAACATAATAGTGAGAGTCCAGTCCATAGTGGATCTAACATAATGCACCAAATTAAAATTGCTTCGAGGTCGGTAAGCACAACCAGAATTATTCTGTACATTAGGCGCACCGGGTTAGAAGGCGTACTGTGCAGTTTTGAGAAAATGAAAGGATTTTAAGTGCGCCCTATAGTCCGAAAAATATGGTATACTTATCTCATATTATTTGCAAATAGTCTCAAAATATGATGCCAAAGATTACACCGTGTTAATCGGATAAAGCAAATGGTAGATGTATTACAGTCTGACCACATGCAGTTTCGTTTAGAAATTATAATGATCATATTAGGCATTGATGTTTATTTTGGAGCCATTCCTCAATAACTGCCGATTTCAAGAATCCAAACAATTGTGATTTTAACACAGGGAGGACTACCTCCAAATTCACCTCAAATCAAAAGCTTGACAGCTGAAACGAGTGTTCTGGTTTTTGAACGGATAACGAAAGCTGACATTAAGCTTCTGGGATAGCCCTCCCAAAGGACATGCTTTAAAAACCGGGTCAGTGCCAGCAAACCAGCCAATTTTAGATGAACGCTACCAATTCTGCCAATAAGAGTGGTCAAATATCCGGCCAGAATTATGCCAGAAGCTTGATGTCGGATACAAAAAGTGTACGGTTAAAGGGGAACATTATCACCATTTCAGAAGGGTTAAAACCTTGGGGAGACCGGATGCAATGGACAGCGAGTGGGTCTAGCATAATATTGTGAAAGTCCAGTCCATAGTGGATCTAACATAATAGTGAGAGTCCAGTCCATAGTGGATCTAACATAATAGTGTGAGTCCAGTCCATAGTGGATCCAACATAATAGTGAGAGTCCAGTCCATAGTGGATCTAACATAATAGTGAGAGTCCAGTCCGTAGTGGATCTAACATAATATTGTGAGAGTCCAGTCCATAGTGGATCTAACATAATAGTGAGAGTCCAGTCCATAGTGGATCTAGCATAATAGTGAGAGTCCAGTCCATAGTGGATCTAACATAATAGTGAGAGTCCAGTCCATAGTGGATCTAACATAATAGTGAGAGTCCAGTCCATAGTGGATATAACATAATAGTGAGAGTCCAGTCCATAGTGGATCTAACATAATAGTGTGAGAGTCCAGTCCATAGTGGATCCAACATAATAGTGAGAGTCCAGTCCATAGTGGATCTAACATATTAGTGAGAGTCCAGTCCATAGTGGATCTAACATAATAGTGTGAGAGTCCAGTCCATAGTGGATCTAACATAATAGTGAGAGTCCAGTCCATAGTGGATCTAACATAATAGTGTGAGAGTCCAGTCCATAGTGGATCCAACATAATAGTGAGAGTCCAGTCCATAGTGGATCTAACATAATAGTGAGAGTCCAGTCCATAGTGGATCTAACATAATAGTGTGAGAGTCCAGTCCATAGTGGATCTAACATAATAGTGAGAGTCCAGTCCATAGTGGATCTAACATAATAGTGTGAGAGTCCAGTCCATAGTGGATCTAACATAATAGTGACAGTCCAGTCCATAGTGGATCTAACATAATAGTGAGAGTCCAGTCTATAGTGGATCTAACATAATAGTGAGAGTCCAGTCCATAGTGGATCTAACATAATAGTGAGAGTCCAGTCCATAGTGGATCTAACATAATAGTGAGAGTCCAGTCCGTAGTGGATCTAACATAATAGTGTGAGAGTCCAGTCCATAGTGGATCTAACATAATAGTGAGAGTCCAGTCCATAGTGGATCTAACATAATATTGTGAGAGTCCAGTCCTTAGTGGATCTAACATAATAGTGAGAGTCCAGTCCATAGTGGATCTAACATAATAGTGAGAGTCCAGTCCATAGTGGATCTAACATAATAGTGAGAGTCCAGTCCATAGTGGATCTAACATAATAGTGAGAGTCCAGTCCACAGTGGATCTAACATAATAGTGAGAGTCCAGTCCATAGTGGATCTAACATAATAGTGAGAGTCCAGTCCATAGTGGATCTAACATAATAGTGAGAGTCCAGTCCATAGTGGATCTAACATAATAGTGAGAGTCCAGTCCATAGTGGATCTAACATAATAGTGAGAGTCCAGTCCATAGTGGATCTAACATAATAGTGTGAGAGTCCAGTCCATAGTGGATCTAACATAATATTGTGAGAGTCCAGTCCATAGTGGATCTAACATAATAGTGTGAGAGTCCAGTCCATAGTGGATCTAACATAATAGTGAGAGTCCAGTCCATAGTGGATCTAACATAATAGTGTGAGAGTCCAGTCCACAGTGGATCTAACATAATAGTGAGAGTCCAGTCCATAGTGGATCTAACATAATAGTGAGAGTCCAGTCCATAGTGGATCTAACATAATAGTGAGAGTCCAGTCCATAGTGGATCTAACATAATAGTGAGAGTCCAGTCCATAGTGGATCTAGCATAATAGTGAGAGTCCAGTCCATAGTGGATCTAACATAATAGTGTGAGAGTCCAGTCCATAGTGGATCTAACATAATAGTGTGAGAGTCCAGTCCATAGTGGATCCAACATAATAGTGAGAGTCCAGTCCATAGTGGATCTAACATAATAGTGAGAGTCCAGTCTATAGTGGATCTAACATAATATTGTGAGAGTCCAGTCCATAGTGGATTTAACATAATAGTGAGAGTCCAGTCCATAGTGGATCTAACATAATAGTGAGAGTCCAGTCCATAGTGGATCTAACATAATAGTGAGAGTCCAGTCCATAGTGGATCTAACATAATAGTGAGAGTCCAGTCCATAGTGGATCTAACATAATAGTGTGAGAGTCCAGTCCATAGTGGATCTAACATAATAGTGAGAGTCCAGTCCATAGTGGATCTAACATAATATTGTGAGAGTCCAGTCCATAGTGGATCTAACATAATAGTGAGAGTCCAGTCCATAGTGGATCTAACATAATAGTGAGAGTCCAGTCCATAGTGGATCTAACATAATAGTGAGAGTCCAGTCCATAGTGGATCTAACATATTATTGTGAGAGTCCAGTCCATAGTGGATCTAACATAATATTGTGAGAGTCCAGTCCATAGTGGATCTAACATAATAGTGAGAGTCCAGTCCATAGTGGATCTAACATAATAGTGAGAGTCCAGTCCATAGTGGATCTAACATAATAGTGAGAGTCCAGTCCATAGTGGATCTAACATAATAGTGTGAGAGTCCAGTCCATAGTGGATCTAACATAATAGTGAGAGTCCAGTCCATAGTGGATCTAACATAATAGTGTGAGAGTCCAGTCCATAGTGGATCTAACATAATAGTGAGAGTCCAGTCCATAGTGGATCTAGCATAATAGTGAGAGTCCAGTCCATAGTGGATCTAACATAATAGTGAGAGTCCAGTCCATAGTGGATCTAACATAATAGTGTGACAGTCCAGTCCATAGTGGATCTAACATAATAGTGACAGTCCAGTCCATAGTGGATCTAACATAATAGTGAGAGTCCAGTCCATAGTGGATCTAACATAATAGTGAGAGTCCAGTCCATAGTGGATCTAACATAATAGTGTGACAGTCCAGTCCATAGTGGATCTAACATAATAGTGACAGTCCAGTCCATAGTGGATCTAACATAATAGTTAGAGTCCAGTCCATAGTGGATCTAACATAATAGTGAGAGTCCAGTCCATAGTGGATCTAGCATAATAGTGAGAGTCCAGTCCATAATGGATCTAACATAATAGTGAGAGTCCAGTCCATAGTGGATCTAACATAATAGTGAGAGTCCAGTCCATAGTGGATCTAACATAATAGTGAGAGTCCAGTCCACAGTGGAGCTAACATAATAGTGAGAGTCCAGTCCATAGTGGATCTAACATAATAGTGAGAGTCCAGTCCATAGTGGATCTAACATAATAGTGTGAGAGTCCAGTCCATAGTGGATCTAACATAATAGTGAGAGTCCAGTCCATAGTGGATCTAGCATAATAGTGAGAGTCCAGTCCATAGTGGATCTAACATAATAGTGAGAGTCCAGTCCATAGTGGATCTAACATAATAGTGTGACAGTCCAGTCCATAGTGGATCTAACATAATAGTGACAGTCCAGTCCATAGTGGATCTAACATAATATTGTGAGAGTCCAGTCCATAGTGGATCTAACATAATAGTGTGAGAGTCCAGTCCATAGTGGATCTAGCATAATAGTGAGAGTCCAGTCCATAGTGGATCTAACATAATAGTGAGAGTCCAGTCCATAGTGGATCTAACATAATGCACCAAATTAAAATTGCTTCGAGGTCGGTAAGCACGCACCGGGTTAGAAGGCGTACTGTCCAGTTTTGAGAAAATGAAAGGATTTTAAGTGCGCCCTATAGTCCGAAAAATATGGTATACTTATCTCATGTTATTTGCAAATAGTCTCAAAATATGATGCCAAAGATTACACTGTGTTAATATAATGGTTTTAACCCACTTTCGCATCTTTGGGCCACTGGTGCAACTTGAATCCGTCCCTGTTCGTGTTGTTACACCCTCCGACAACACACCGACGAAAGTGAGAAAATGGCGGATTGCTTCCCGAGAGCGAATAATAGAAAGGCGTTTAATTCGCCAAAATTCACCCATTTAGAGTTCGGAAATCGGTTAAAAAAATATATGGTCTTTTTTCTGCAACATCAAGGTATATATTGACGCTTACATAGGTCTGGTGATAATGTTCCCCTTTAAGACTAGATCAGACCGATCGTTAGGCCTTTGAGCATGAACCGATGAAGCCTGCTCAGATGAGCGGCAAACCATCTTCTTAGACAAACTGAAGACCACGGTTACAATCAATGGAATGCCCTGAGATTACAGTGATCTGGATGTATGTGAAAATCCATAGACAATCACACGTATGGTTTGAAGTTGAATTTGATAACATTACCATTGATATCAGTGGAGTTTTAGCCCCAATGTTTGATTCTTATCCTGTGTAAACCAGAATTTCCTTAAAAATCCCTGGTTCAAATAAATAATTAAGGGCCACAATCAATAGGACACTCATCCCAATGATGAGTGTGTGCACTGCAAGCTGCCGACCACAACTTTACACTAATGTCGTCAGTTGGGACACATCAAAGCACCGAACCATAGTGGCTCGCTTTGATTTCTGTTGATCCAATCAAAATAGTGGACTCTCATGCATGTTATTATACCATGCCATGTAAAATAGGATCATGTATGACCCAAATACTCACTCGGATCACCAGCTTAGAAACATCCTCCAAATTAGTTTATGGGATCAAACAATAATTCCAAACCCCTTAGAAATACTTCATGATATTAATTTTGCAAATTGGACACATTTAGCGGCATAAGCAAATTCCGAAGCGCTAATGTACTTGATTAAGGGGTTTGCACAAGACTGAATGAATGTAAAGTGAATTGTATTAAAATTAAGTGCTTCGGCATAAAATAATTGGTTTGGAATCTCTGTGTGTGTGTGTATTACGGACCTTAACGCAGAATGTTGGTCATCAAAACAAAACAAACATAGCAATTCAGTAACGGTATTGAATAGAGGATTTGTATTTTTAAAGTTTGATTGATTGAATTGATTGAAACTTGTATTAGTAGATTGCACAGTATAGTACATATTCCGTACAATTCACCACTAAATGGTAACACGGTTTTTCAACTTGTTTAAAGGGGAACATTATCACAATTTCAGAAGGGTTAAAACCATTAAAAATCAGTTCCCAGTGGCTTATTTTATTTTTCGAAGTTTTTTTCAAAATGTTACCCGTCATGCAATTTCCCTAAAAAAAGCTTCAAAGTGCCTGATTTTAACCATCGTTATATACACTCGTCCATTTTTCTGTGACGTCACATAGTGATGCCAACTCAAACAAACATGGCGCATAGAACAGCAAGCTATAGCGACATTAGCTCGGATTCAGACTCGGATTTCAGCGGCTTAAGCGATTCGACAGATTACGCATGTATTGAAACGGATGGTTGTAGTGTGGAGGCAGGTAGCGAAAACGAAATTGAAGAAGAACCTGAAGCTATTGAGCCATATCGGTTTGAACCGTATGCAAGCGAAACCGACGAAAACAACACGACAGCCAGCAACACGGGAGAAAGTGAGGACGAATTCGGCGATCGCCTTCTAACCAACAATTGGTATGTGTTTGTTTGGCATTAAAGGAAACTAACAACTATGAACTAGGTTTACAGCATATGAAATACATTTGGCAACAACATGCACTTTGAGAGTGCAGACAGCCCAATTTTCATCAATTAATATATTCTGTAGACATACCCTCATCCACGCTCTTTTCCTGAAAGCTGATCCGTCCAGTTTTGGAGTTGATGTCAGCAGGCCAGGGAAGCTAGGGTCGATATTCTTCTCTTGATCATCTTCGGTGGCATAAGGGACGGTGTGAGCCAAGACATCCAGGGGGTTTAGCTCGCTCGTCTGCGGGAACAAACTGCCGCCATTGCTTGCCGTGCTACCTAGGTCCTTTGTCCCTGAATTGCTCACACACTCCGGCAGATTCAATGGGGGTCGGGCGGCAGATTTCTTTGACTTTATCGTTGGAAATGCATCTGCTTTGAGTGTCGCAGGATATCCACACATTCTTGCCATCTCTGTCGTAGCATAGCTTTCGTCGGTAAAGTGTGCGGAACAAACGTCCAATTTCTTGCCACTTTCGCATCTTTGGGCCACTGGTGCAACTTGAATCCGTCCCTGTTCGTGTTGTTACACCCTCCGACAACACACCGACGAGGCATGATGTCTCCAAGGTACGGAAAACAGTCGAAAAAATGGAAAATTACAGAGCTGATTTGACTCGGTGTTTGAGAAAATGGCGGATTGCTTCCCGATGTGACGTCATGTTCCGAGAGCGAATAATAGAAAGGCATTTAATTCGCCAAAATTCACCCATTTAGAGTTCGGAAATCGGTTAAAAAAATATATGGTCTTTTTTCTGCAACATCAAGGTATATATTGACGCTGACATAGGTCTGGTGATAATGTTCCCCTTTAAGTCGGGGTCCAAGTAAATCAATTCATGGTACAAATATATACTATCATCATAATACAGTCATCACACACGTTAGTCATCAGAGTATATACATTGAATTATTTACATTATTTACAATCCGGGGTGTGGTATGTGGAGGGGGGGTTAATATCAGCACTTCAGTCATCAACAATTGCATAATCAGAGAAATGGACATTGAAACAATGTAGGTCTGACTTGGTAGAATATGTACAGTGAACAGTGAACATAGAGAGTTCAGAAAGCATAAGAACAAGTATATACATTTGATTATTTACAATCCGGGGAGGTGGGATGTGGTGGGGGGAGGGTGTTAGTCAAGGGTTGAAGTTTCCTGGAGGTGTTCTTTTAGTGCCGTTTTGAAGGAGGATAGAGACGCCCTTTCTTTTACACCTGTTGGGAGTGCATTTCATATTAATGTGGCATAGAAGGAGAATGAGTTAAGACCTTTTTTAGATCGGAATCTGGGTTTAGCGTGGTTTGTGGAGCTCCCCCTGGTGTTGTGGTTATGGCGGTCATTTACGTTATGGAAGTAGTTTGACATGTGCATCGGTATCAGGGAAGTGTAGCGGATTTTAAAGTAATTCTTGGCAATGTAAGATAGCAAAATGCCTAAACAATAAACTGTTTTGCTTTTGAGTGTCAAGACTTGGACTGTGGCTTGGTTTGTTCTCCCGAGGTGCAAGTGAATTGGACTGGTCAAGGCTTGAAGGTGGGTACATGATTTATTTAACACTATAACTACAAAGAAAGGATCAAACAAAAAGCGCGCACAGTGGCGGAGGTACAAAACTAGACTATAAACACAAAACTTGCACATTGGCAGAAACTATGAACAATTAAACAAAACACTAACTGTGGCTTAATAAACAAGCTTACTTGGCATGGACATGAAGTGCGCAGCGGTGGACAGAGTGTGATAGGGGGCATAAATGCGGGGATGTCGTCAGGACGAACAACAGAAAATGAAAAGCTTAAATAACACAGACATGATTAACGAAAACAGGTGCGTGACTCAAAACGTGAAACAGGTGCGTGACGCGACAGGTGAAAACTAATGGTTGCTATGGTGACAAACAAGAGTGCACAATGAGTCCAAACGTGGAACAGGTGAAACTAATGGGTAATCATGCAAACAAGACAAGGGAGTGAAAAGCCAGAAACTAAACAAAACATGACTAAGACAAAAGATGATTACACAGACATGACATTGAGATTGTAATGTTTTTTTGTTTTTTTATTAAACATAAAAAACTACAAACTGCTGGCAGCTAATTATCCTATCCAGTGGTTCTCAAACGTAGTGCCACCTCAGAAAACACTTGGCTCTCCTTTCGATGATCTTATCTTATCTTAAATACCACCATTTAGACCAGTGGTTCTTAACCTGGGTTCGATCGAACCCTAGGGGTTCGGTGAGTCGGGCTCAGGGGTTCGGCGGAGGTCAAGACACACCCGACTCATGGTGTAAATAAAAACTTCTCCCTATCGGCGTATTACGGATACTGCAACAGCAGAAGTCAGACTGATTTGCAGGTGTGTCATTTGTTGTGAGTTTATGCACTGTGTTGGTTTTGTTCTTTGAACAAGATGATGTTCATGCACGGTTCATTTTGTGCACCAGTAAAAAAACATGGTAACAATTTAGTATGGGGAACATATTCACCATTAATTAGTTGCTTATTAACATGCAAATTAGTAACATATTGGCTCTTAACTAGTCATTATTAAGTACTTATTAATGCCTTATTTGGCATGGCCTTATTATAACCCTAACCCTCTAACCCTGACCCTAAACCTCTAACTCTAACCCTAACCAAATAACTCTAAATTAAGTCTTTGTTACTTAGAATATGTTCCCCTAGTGTCCAAAAAACTCAAAATTAAGTCTTTGTTACTTAGAATGTGTTCCCCTAGTGTCCAAAAAACTCAAAATTAAGTCTTTGTTACTTAGAATATGTTCCCCATACTAAAGTGTTACTAAAAACATATAACTTTGTCTTGAATTTGAAAAAAAAAAACATTTTATTTTTCACTAAAGAAGGGTTCGGTGTGCATATGAAACCGGTGGGGTTCGGTACCTCCAACACGGTTAAGAACCACTGATTTAGACCAACATTCAACTACAGCAGCGTGGTAGGCCTAAGTATTCATTAAAAACTAGGCAGAGGTTTTATTTAACAAGGATATGTAATATGTTTGGCCAGTGTAACGTTACACACACACCATCAACATTGATACTCCGTATACAGTGCATATTTACAAACATAATAATAATAATAATAGATTTTATTTGTAAAAATCACTTTACATTGAGTAAACAACCTCAAAGTGCTACAGTGTATTAAAGGGGAACATTATCACCAGACCTATGTAAGCGTCAATATATACCTTGATGTTGCAGAAAAAAGACCATATATTTTTTTAACCGATTTCCGAACTCTAAATGGGTGAATTTTGGCGAATTAAACGCCTTTCTATTATTCGCTCTCGGAGCGATGACGTCACATCGGGAAGCAATTCGCCATTTTCTCACTTTCGTCGGTGTGTTGTCGGAGGGTGTAACAACACGAACAGGGACGGATTCAAGTTGCACCAGTGGCCCAAAGATGCGAAAGTGGCAAGAAATTGGACGAAATTTGTTCAAAATACGAGGCTGTGGGGAAAGCCGATGAAATGGTCAGTCGTTTGTTCCGCACACTTTACCGACGAAAGCTATGCTACGACAGAGATGGCAAGAATGTGTGGATATCCTGCGACACTCAAAGCAGATGCTGACATCAACTCCAAAACTGGACGGATCAGCTTTCAGGAAAAGAGAGCGGATGAGGGTATGTCTACAGAATATATTAATTGATGAAAACTTTATTTGTTTATTTGTTTTACGTAAATTATTATACATAAACTGTGTTTACCAATAATTTAGCTTAAAAACATTTTTTTTTTTCAATCATTCGAGTACATTCGTGTAGTCTTGTGTAATGCAGTATTTTGTGTCTATTTAGGTATGGTTAACCTGAGTGCTGAAATTGTGGAAAAATATATGTTCTTAGCGCGCCTGAAATGGGCTGTCTGCACTCTCAAAGTGCATGTTGTTGCCAAATGTATTTCATATGCTGTAAACCTAGTTCATAGTTGTTAGTTTCCTTTAATGCCAAACAAACACATACCAATCGTTGGTTAGAAGGCGATCGCCGAATTCGTCCTCGCTTTCTCCCGTGTCGCTGGCTGTCGTGTCGTTTTCGTCGGTTTCGCTTGCATACGGTTCAAACCGATATGGCTCAATAGCTTCAGTTTCTTCTTCAATTTCGTTTTCGCTACCTGCCTCCACACTACAACCATCCGTGTCAATACATGCGTAATCTGTTGAATCGCTTAAGCCGCTGAAATCCGAGTCTGAATCCGAGCTAATGTCGCTATAACTTGCTGTTCTATGCGCCATGTTTGTTTGTGTTGGCATCACTATGTGACGTCACAGGAAAATGGACGGGTGTATATAACGATGGTTAAAATCAGGCACTTTGAAGCTTTTTTTAGGGATATTGCGTGATGGGTAACATTTTGAAAAAAACTTCGAAAAATAAAATAAGCCACTGGGAACTGATTTTTAATGGTTTTAACCCTTCTGAAATTGTGATAATGTTCCCCTTTAAAAAAAATGTAAAATAAAAAGATAATAAAAAATCAATAAAAATAAAACTAGAACAGCCAAATAGCTATTGCATCTAAAAAAAAAAGCCTTGGACAAAAAAAAACCATAGACAAGTATTTTAAGCGCCAAAAATATGACTTAAGTAGTGAAGCTGTGTTTTTATTTGCACTTTAATTTTATTGACAGTTTAGTTAAGAAACATATCTATCATTAATTTAGTTTATTTATTTTAGCACAACATTTTTTTTTTATAAGTTATATTTAGTTCGTACTTATTTTTATAAATGAACCTGAACATTTGTACATGTCAAACTACTTCCATAACCACAACACCAGGGGGAGCTCCACAAACCACGTTAAACCCAGATTCTGATCTAACAAAGGTCTTAACTCATTCTCCTTTTATGCCACGTCAATATGGAATGCACTCCCAACAGGTGTAAAAGAAAGTGCATCTCTATCCTCCTTCAAAACCGCACTAAAAGAACACCTCCAGGCAACTACAACCCTAAACTAACACCCTCCCCCCACCACATCCCACAAATAAATGATAAATGGGTTATACTTGTATAGCGCTTTTCTACCTTCAAGGTAGTGGTCAATTGTACGGAATATGTACTGTACTGTGCAATCTACTAATAAAAGTCTCAATCAATCAATCAATCAACCTAAGCCTAAGGCGGGGGTCAACAACCCGCGGCTCTCGAGCCCCATATACTGCTCTTTAGCGCCGCCCTAGTGACTCCCTGGACCTCTTTCAGAGATGTGTGAAAATGGAAAAAGATGAAGAAAAATGTTTTTATTTTATTTTTTTAAATATTTTTTGGGGGTTGTTTATTTCTTTTGAGTAACTTCTACATTTCTAAAAGGGGAGGAATGTAATAGAGTGATCTATGTTTGTCTGTTGCCATCTCCTGGTGAATGTTGGCTATAGCGTACTGGGGTTGCTTTTTGGTTGGCCAACGATTTACGTGGTGTTGCGCACCTGACGTCAAGTGCGTGAGTCTGTTCTGAAGTCTACAGTAAAGAGACGTACTTCATCCCCTGGCCTGTTTATTGCCTCCAACTCAATATATTACAACAACATTGCTGTTTACGGCAGACGAACTGCTTTACGGTAGAATAAAACATGACTGCTGTTGTTGTGTGT
Organism: Nerophis lumbriciformis; assembly: GCF_033978685.3. NCBI lineage: Eukaryota > Metazoa > Chordata > Actinopteri > Syngnathiformes > Syngnathidae > Nerophis > Nerophis lumbriciformis. The sequence goes on from NC_084575.2 coordinate 27,173,122, forward strand.
TGTTACCGCGCTGGGAGGACGTTAATGAAACTGCCTAACAATAAACCCACATAAGAAACCAAGAACTCGCCCTCGATCATTCTACAGTGTTTGGGCAGGCACGCTGTTTATATTGTGGGAAAGCGGACGTGAATACAGGCTGTTGACACGTCACTCAAGTCCACATGGAGCTGGAGGGGGCGTGGCTTCCAGCTCCGCCTGAATTTCGGGAGATTTTCGGGAGAAAATTTGTCCCGGGAGGTTTTCGGGAGTCTCCCGCAAAATCCGGGAGGGTCGGCAAGTATGCTTTCATATCTCTTGACAGGGTTGCAAACTGCATGTAGGCTAGATTAGTATCAGAGGTGGGTAGCAACGCGCTACATTTACTCCGTTACATCTACTTGAGTAACTTTTGGGATAAATTGTACTTCTAAGAGTAGTTTTAATGCAACATACTTTTACTTTTACTTGAGTATATTTATAGAGAAGGAACGCTACTTTTACTCCTCTACTTTTATCTACATTCAGCTCGCTACTCGCTACTAATTTTTATCGATCTGTTAATGCACGCTTTGTTTGTTTTGGTCTGTCATAGTGCCTGCGTTTCAACAAATACAGTCACTGGTGACGTTCACTCCGTTCCACCAATCAGATGCAGTCACTGGTGACGTTGGACCAATCAAACAGAGCCAGGCGGTCACATGACCTGACTTAAACAAGTTGAAAAACTTATTGGGGTGTTACCATTTAGTGGTCAATTGTACGGAATATGTACTGTACTGTGCAATCTACTAATAAAAGTTTCAATCAATCAATCAAAAGTGTGAAGGAAAAAAGACCCTTTTTTATTTTAACCGTACATCCCGTCAAAAGCCTAAAGACTGACTGCACAGTTCCTGTCTTCACAATAAAAGTGCCGCTCCATCGCGACTGCGCTTTCAAAATAAGAGTCTCCGAAAGCCAGCGCAAACAAGCTAGCAAGCTACGGAGTTTACCGCCAATGTATTTCTTGTAAAGTGTATAAAAACGAATATGGAAGCTGGACAAATAAAATGCCAAAAACCAACCACTTTCATGTGGTATTAGACAGAAAGGAGGAACTTTTTTTCTCCTCCATTTGAAAACGTGGACGTTATCATCACTACTGTCTGATTACAATCAATGCAAGTCATCAGAATCAGGTAATACACCAACTTATATTCTTGTCTTCATGAAAGAAAGGAATCTATATGTTAAACATGCATGTATATTCATTAAAACACCTTTAACATGTAAACAAAAACGGCAAAATAAATAAATATAAATTATATACTGTATATATGTGTGTGTGTATATATATATATATATATATATATATATATATATATATATATATATATATATATATATATATATATATATATATATATAAAGTTAAAGTACCAATGATTGTCACACACACACTAGGTGTGGCGAAATTATTCTCTGCATTTAACCCATCACCCTTGATCACCCCCTGGGAGGTGAGGGGAGCAGTGGGCAGCAGCGGTGGCCGCGCCCGGGAATCATTTTTGGTGATTTAACCCCCAATTCCAACCCTTGATACTGAGTGCCAAGCAGGGAGGTAATGGGTCCCATTTTTATAGTCTTTGGTATGACTCGGCCGGGGTTTGAACCCACAACCTACCGATCTCAGGGCGGACACTCTAACCACTAGGCCACTGAGTAGGTGTGTGTGTGTAGATGTATATATATATATATATATATATATATGATATGTGTGTGTATGTTACTCATCAGTTACTCAGTACTTGAGTAGTTTTTTCACAACATACTTTTTACTTTTACTCAAGTAAATATTTGGGTGACTACTCCTTACTTTTACTTGAGTAATAAATCTCTAAAGTAACAGTACTCTTACTTGAGTACAATTTCTGGCTACTCTACCCACCTCTGATTAGTATTGAATACGATTTAAAATCAAGAGTAAGATTACTAGTTCAGTGACAATATTTGAGTGGGCCCCCTGAGGTCAAAATAATGAAGAGTCTCTCTTTAGCACACACGTGGTGGGTTTCCTGTTGGTTGTTTTCTTAGAAGCACACTGAAAGAAGCCTTAACTGAGATTGGTCGTCTTTTCCCGCCCGAGAGGAACCATTTAATCAAGCAGACATGCTTTGTGGACACACTGACAGCACCTTTTTGGGACTCACTGGGAACAAATCTCTGGTTCAGAAGAGTTGACATTATCTCTAAATTGTCAAAGTCGTGTCTCATATCCGCCGTCGAGTTGACTCCTTTTTTTTTTTCTGAGAAAATGATTTTGTGACAGAGGCATGAGAAATTGGGAGGCTTTTGAAAGTGTTGTCTAGCAACAGTACGGAGATCACGGCTCGTCCGTAGCTATGTTGTCGTCTGCTTTGTCTTTGTTTTTTTCCCTACTACGCCTTGAAGTTATTAAATGTGGTGTACAAATGAAAAGGTTCTCAACCAGCTCAAATACTGATTTGCATTCCCCCCCGCCCCCCCCTGCAGGTGTGATGGGCGAGTACGAGCCAAAGATTGAAGTTCAGTTTCCAGAGGTCGTTCACGTTGCCAAAGGGTCCACTGTGAAGCTGGAATGCTTCGCGCTGGGAAAGTAAGGCAACACTTGCATCAGGCTCGGCACACTCACTTGCACATAAAAGGGACAGATATTACTAGAAAGGAAATGTTTTCTCAGGCACCCTCGGCGCTCCCTTTTTTCTTCTCCCCCTATGTTAAGCTGAAGTCCTCATGCGTTTCCAGCCAAGACAAGGTCTGGCATGGGAATGGTATAAAAACATGCAGAAATTACAAATAAGTTATATTTTAAAAAGCATTTCGTAAAACCTGAACTGGTAGTGTCAGGTTCAAACACTGATGACATCTATTAAACAAGACAAGAGGCAAAGAATTAAACAGAGACAGAATTCAATTTGGAGTCAATATTGAGGAGAGTCCATAGGTGAGGATGGGAACGTGGATCGACCGGTAAATTGAGAGCTTTGCCTTCCGGCTCAGCTCCTTCTTCACCACAACGGATCGATACAGCGTCCGCATTACTGAAGACGCCGCACCGATCCGCCTGTCGATCTCACGATCCACTCTTCCCTCACTCGTGAACAAGACTCCGAGGTACTTGAACTCCTCCACTTGGGGCAAGATCTCCTCCCCAACCCGGAGATGGCACTCCACCCTTTTCCGGGCGAGAACCATGGACTCGGACTTGGAGGTGCTGATTCTCATCCCAGTCGCTTCACACTCGGCTGCGAACCGATCCACCCTTGTGGTGAAGAAGGAGCTGAGCCGGAAGGCAAAGCTCTCAATTTACCGGTCGATCTACGTTCCCATCCTCACCTATGGTCATGAGCTTTGGGTTATGACCGAAAGGACAAGATCACGGGTACAAGCGGCCGAAATGAGTTTCCTCCGCCGGGTGGCGGGGCTCTCCCTTAGAGATAGGGTGAGAAGCTCTGCCATCCGGGGGGAGCTCAAAGTAAAGCCGCTGCTCCTCCACATCGAGAGGAGCCAGATGAGGTGGTTCGGGCATCTGGTCAGGATGCCACCCGAGCGCCTCCCTAGGGAGGTGTTTAGGGCCCGTCCGACCGGTAGGAGGCCGCGGGGAAGACCCAGGACACGTTGGGAAGACTATGTCTCCCGGCTGGCCTGGGAACGCCTCGGGGTCCCACGGGAAGAGCTGGACGAAGTGGCTGGGGAGAGGGAAGTCTGGGCTTCCCTGCTTAGGCTGCTGCCCCCGCGACCCGACCTCGGATAAGCGGAAGAAGATGGATGGATGGATGGATGGATTGAGGAGAGTCGTCTGTACACTGTACCCTTGTACAGTAGCTCAGCACGCTCTGCCAAAAGATTGCACGCCTCCTTCTTTTATTTTGGACCCTCTGTTTCTAAAGGACAAAGGTCGCAAAAAGTTCACAGAAAAGGTCGGAAACAACTCACAGAAAAGGTCAGATCAAAAAGAGTTCGTAAAATAGTTCAAAAAGAGGTCCATAAAATAGTTCAAAAAGAGTTTGTAAAATACTTCAAAGAGACGTTCGTAAAACGGTTCAAAAAGGGGAGTCTGGTCCTGCTTGCTCTCCGCTTTGAAGTCCTTGGGTTAGAACAATATCTTTCTGTTGATTACCATACATGAAAGAAAACAGAACACCTTCATTTTGCTTACACAGTGGAGATTTACGAGCCTTACTCTCGGTAGGTTTCAAAGACAGCTTTTGCCTTCTCACCAGACCCTCAAAGTTTTTGTGATAACTTAGAAACAATTATTCTAACAGGTAGAACCAGGCCGAGTTGGTTTGGTATGCTAAGCTAAAAGTTTAGTGATCAGTGTCCCCACCTGCTGTCGCGACTAATCCAACCCCGTTTTGAAGTTAAAAGTTAAAATACCACTGATAGTAACACACACACACGAGGTGTGGTGAAATTAACCTCTGCATTTGAGCCATCCCCTTGTTCCACCCCCTGGGGGGGTGAGGGGAGCAGGGAGCAGCAGCGGTGGCTGTGCTCGGGAATCATTTTGGTGATTTAACCCCCAATTCCAACCATTGATGCTGAGTGCCAATCAGGGAGGTAATGGGTCCCATGTTTATAGTCTTTGGTGTGACTCGGCCGGGGTTTGAACTCACGACCTACCACGGACACTCTAACCACAAAGCCACTGAGCAGGGTAATAAGGTAAAAATGTTGCTTAATGTCTCTTAATTTGCACCAGCACCAGATACTGTATACTACAAACCCCGTTTCCATATGAGTTGGGAAATTGTGTTAGATGTAAATATAAACGGAATACAATGATTTGCAAATCATTTTCAACCCATATTCAGTTGAATATGCTACAAAGACAACATATTTGATGTTCAAACTCATAAACATTTTTTTTTGTGTGCAAATAATCATTAACTTTAGAATTTGATGCCAGCAACACGTGACAAAGAAGTTGGGAAAGGTGGCAATAAATACTGATAAAGTTGATGAATGCTCATCAAACACTTATTTGGAACATCCCACAGGTGTGCAGGCTAATTGGGAACAGGTGGGTGCCATGATTGGGTATAAAAGTAGATTCTATGAAATTCACAAACAAGGATGGGGCAAGGGTCACCACTTTGTCAACAAATGCGTGAGCAAATTGTTGAACAGTTTAAGAAAAACCTTTCTCAACCAGCTATTGCAAGGAATTTAGGGATTTCACCATCTACGCTCCGTAATATCATCAAAGGGTTCAGAGAATCTGGAGAAATCACTGCACGTAAGCAGCTAAGCCCGTGACCTTCGATCCCTCAGGCTGTACTGCATCAACAAGCGACATCAGTGTGTAAAGGATATCACCACATGGGCTCAGGAACACTTCAGAAACCCACTGTCAGTAACTACAGTTGGTCGCTACATCTGTAAGTGCAAGTTAAAACTCCTATGCAAGGCGAAAATCGTTTATCAACAACACCTAGAAACGCCGTCGGTTTCGCTGGGCCTGAGCTCATCTAAGATGGACTGATACAAAGTGGAAAAGTGTTCTGTAGTCTGACGAGTCCACATTTCAAATTGTTTTTGTAAACTGTGGACGTCGTGTCCTCCGGACCAAAGAGGAAAAGAACCATCCGGATTGTTATAGGCGCAAAGTGTAAAAGGCAGCATGTGTGATGGTATGGGGGTGTATTAGTGCCCAAGACATGGGTAACTTACACATCTGTGAAGGCACCATTAATGCTGAAAGGTACATACAGCTTTTGGAGCAACATATGTTGCCATCCAAGCAACGTTACCATGGACACCCCTGCTTATTTCAGCAAGACATCATGCCTCGTCGGTGTGTTGTCGGAGGGTGTAACAACACGAACAGGGACGGATTCAAGTTGCACCAGTGGCCCAAAGATGCGAAAGTGGCAAGAAATTGGACGAAATTTGTTCAAAATACGAGGGTGTGGGGAAAGCCGACGAAAATGGTCAGTCGTTTGTTCCGCACACTTTACCGACGAAAGCTATGCTACGACAGAGATGGCAAGAATGTGTGGATATCCTGCGACACTCAAAGCAGATGCATTTCCAACGATAAAGTCAAAGAAATCTGCCGCCAGACCCCCATTGAATCTGCCGGAGTGTGTGAGCAATTCAGGGACAAAGGACCTCGGTAGCACGGCAAGCAATGGCGGCAGTTTGTTCCCGCAGACGAGCGAGCTAAACCCCCTGGATGTCTTGGCTCACACCGTCCCTTATGCCACCGAAGATGATCAAGAGAGGAATATCGACCCTAGCTTCCCTGGCCTGCTGACATCAACTCAAAAACTGGACAGATCAGCTTTCAGGAAAAGAGAGCGGATGAGGGTATGTCTACAGAATATATTAATTGATGAAAACTTTATTCATTACTCGCGGTTTTACGTAAATTATTATACATAAACTGTGTTTACCAATAATTTAGCTTAAAAACATTACAACACTTAAAAACAAACACATACCAATCGTTGGTTAGAAGGCGATCGCCGAATTCGTCCTCGCTTTCTCCCGTGTCGCTGGCTGTCGTGTCGTTTTCGTCGGTTTCGCTTGCATACGGTTCAAACCGATATGGCTCAATAGCTTCAGTTTCTTCTTCAATTTCGCTTAAGCCGCTGAAATCCGAGTCTAAATCCGAGCTAATGTCGCTACCTTGCTGTTCTATCCGCCATGTTTGTTTGTATTGGCATCACTGTGTGATGTCACAGGAAAATGGACGGGTGTATATAACGATGGTTAAAATCAGGCACTTTGAAGCTTTTTTTAGGGATATTGCATTCCCCTGTAATTCACTCCCTGTGAATTATCATCACCATGACAACCAAGGACAAAAACTGCCAATTGATTGCCTTTTTACGTTAAATACGAGACGGCGCGGCCAACGGACCCCCACATATGTTATACCGCCGGAAATGTCTCACTCGTGCCTGTGGCAGTACTTTAAGTTGGCAACATTTTGTGTTACCATGGTGACTGTCAGAATAATTGTATCTAAGTTATCACAAATTTTGAGTTTCAATGAGTTCCCGGCGAGCAGACAAAAGCTTTCTTTGATCTTACCAATTAAAAGGCTTGTAAAACTCCACTGTGTAGGATGGGAAGCGACATGAAGGTGTCGGTTTCTTTGATGTATTGTAATCCACAGGAAGATTTTGTCTTGACCCGAGATCGACAAAGCGGAGAGGAAGCACCTTTTCTTTGAACTGTTTTGTGACCAAAGGCAGCGGCTGTTTACGACCCCCGTCCCTTTAGAAACAGCTGTTACCATGTAATTAGGGAAAGTCCAAATAAAAGAGGAGGCGTACAATGTTTCGTCAGAGCGGGGTGGGACACTGTACAGGTCTACGCATTTCTCCTCATTGAGCCAAATTTAATTCGGTCTCTGTTTAATTCCTTGCTTCTTGTCTTGTTTAATAGATGTCATCAGTGTTTGAACCTGACAGTGACGCTATTAACGAATTATATAAAAAAAAAAAAAAGGAGCCAATTGAATGGGTACATACCCTTTTAATGGACCATTGCTCTGAGACGAACATCAAAAAGACAAGATTATCTCCTCTTGTAGCTCAGCCATACTTTGGGATCTGATGTCGTTGTGACTTGTGCAGCCCTTTGAGACACTTGTGATTTAGGGCTATATAAATACACTTTGATTGATTGATTGATGGGTAAAATTTTGAAAAAAACTTCGAAAAATAAAATAAGCCACTGGGAACTGATTTTTAATGGTTTTAACCCTTCTGAAATTGTGATAATGTGCCCCTTTAAACTTTCTTGATTGAATTCAAGGAACTTTATTATTGAATCTTCACAGTTATATTAATATAATAATCATATTTATGACTTATCTGTATAAATTACATATTTAAATGGCAAAAATAAAATGAGTTAAACTTTACAAAAGCCAAGGGGTCGCCCTTTCTTTTTTTTTTAAATACCCCTTCTTACACCTTCACCTTTTTACTGTGCAGACTTTTGTCCAACAGCAAAAATACCAAGTGAACCACACCAAAGTGCACACACAGTATAGATATTTTTGGACTTGACCTGAGTAACGAATCACAAGTGTGAGCGCAGACTCGGATCTGAACGTTTGTCATAATATGATTAAAGTTAAAACGTTTGACTTTTACTCACTGGGGTCTGACGTAAATCCTGCAGTTTTAAAATATTCAGCAGGGGGACCTTATAAGCCCTTAAACCTTTTGTATGACCATAATGTTAGTGTGACCAAGGACACTTTGATCCTGAAGAAGCCTTAAATGTTGTCTTCCTCCCCGCATTCTATTTCAACCAAATCACAAATGCCCCTTTTAAGTACAAATTTTGTAAAATATTAACCATAAAATTACAAAATATCAAGGGACCTTGAGTTAATTGTGTTGTTGCTAATATAGCAATAATGGTATGAACTCTGTGAAGTGTAGTATTACTTTAAGAAATGAAACTTCTGCATTCATTGCGGAAATAATTATGATTCCAGCTTGATTATTGATCAGAACACCTGTAAAATGCTCCGATGTACCGTGAATCCCTGCATATTCGCAATTCAGTATTGTCAACACCACTAATTCAACTTTTTAAAAATGTTTTTGTGTCATGACCTGTTGTGTGTTTGTTATAGTTCTCCTATGTTTAAGTCTAATTCTGTTTCAGCGCACTTTCCTTTGTTTACGTTTGATTGCTAGGTGCGCTGAATTTACACACCGGTTTCTGTTTCGTGATCAGTGTCCCCACCTGCTGTCGCAACTAATCCAACCCTGTTTTATACCCGTCTCGCCGTTTACTCGGTGCAGGTACAAATAGAGAGCCCCCCGTTGACTCCATTATTGTGAGCGGACTTTTTATTTATTTATATATTTATTTATTTACGACGTATAAAGGAAAAATATATGTGTACTTATGCTGTAGTAATTTATAAATATGTGATAAGATGGAAATATCAGCATAACATTACCACGTACTAATAATACAGCATAAATTACATGTAAATTTGAGGTTTAAATGGCTAAGTCTTACAATTCACAGGAAGGGGTTTCTCAATTACTTGTGTTTATTTGCGACTAGCCGGGATCTATTATAAACTTTAATGTATACCATACTGTATATTTAATATAAATATATTTTGATAGTAAAGCATTTCACATATTTTAAAAAAGCGGTCCTGTATTCCTGCTCTGGAGTTTCATGTCTCTCTCCTTGAGTCCAGTGCAGCATGAACAATAGTTAGCTCTCGGTTATCAATGCTAAAAATACTTATAATAACAACATTATTAATATTTGGTTGATATTCAGGTCACGAGATGTAAACAAAGTATTGATTGCGGGTTTTGAATGGTTATTTAGAGAGTTTTGTTGGCAAAATAGAGAGCACAGCCCCTATTGACTCCATTATTGTGAGCGATCTTTTTATTTATTTACGACTTAGGATGCATGATAAAAGAAAAATATATGTGTACCTATTCTGTAGTAATTTATAAATGTGTGATAAGATGGAAATATCAGCATAAACATTACCTCGTAGTAATATTACAGCATAAATGACATGTGCAGCATAAACTACAGTTAGCTCTCTGTTATCAATGCTAAAAATACTTACTCTGCGTTAGCACTTATAATAACAACATTATTAATATTTGGTTGATATTCACGTCACGAGATGTAAATAAAGTATTGTTTGCGGGTTTTGAATGGTTATTTAAAGAGTTTTGTGGGCAAAATAGAGAGCCCCTATTGACTCCATTATTGTGAGCGGACTTTTTATGTAGTTATTTATCTACGACTTAAAAGAAAAACATATGTGCACCTATTCTGTAGTAATTTATAAATATGTGATAAGATGGAAATATCAGCATAAACATTACCACGTACTAATAATACAGCATAAATTACATGTTAATTTGAGGTTTAAATGGCTAAGTCTTACAATTCACAGGAAGGGGTTTCTCAATTACTTGTGTTTATTTGCGACTAGCCGGGATCTATTATAAACTTTAATGTATACCATACTGTATATTTAATATAAATATATTTTGATAGTAAAGCATTTCACATATTTTAAAAAAGAGGTCCTGTATTCTTGCTCTGGAGTTTCATGTCTCTCTCCTTGAGTCCAGTGCAGCATAAACTATAGTTAGCTCTCGGTTATCAATGCTAAAAATACTTATAATAACAACATTATTAATATTTGGTTGATATTCAGGTCACGAGATGTAAACAAAGTATTGATTGCGGGTTTTGAATGGTTATTTAGAGAGTTTTGTGGGCAAAATAGAGAGCAGAGCCCCTATTGACTCCATTATTGTGAGCGATCTTTTTATTTATTTACGACTTAGGATGCATGATAAAAGAAAAATATATGTGTACCTTTTCTGTAGTAATTTATAAATGTGTGATAAGATGGAAATATCAGCATAAACATTACCTCGTAGTAATATTACAGCATAAATGACATGTGCAGCATAAACTACAGTTAGCTCTCAGTTATCAATGCTAAAAATACTTAGTCTGCTTTTGCACTTATAATAACAACATTACTAATATTTGGTTATTATTCAGGTCACGGGATGTAAATAAAGTATTGTTTGCTCGTTTTGAATGGTTATTTAGAGAATTTTGTGGGCAAAATAGAGAGCCCCTATTGACTCCATTATTGTGAGCGGACTTTTTATTTAGTTATTTATTTACGACTTAAAAGAAAAACATATGTGCACCTATTCTGTAGTAATTTATAAATATGTGATAAGATGGAAATATCAGCATAAACATTACCTCGTAGTAATAATACAACATAAATTACATGTTGATTTGAGGTTTAAATGGCTAAGTCTTACAATTCACAGGAAGGGGTTTCTCAATTACTTGTGTTTATTTGCGACTAGCCGGGATCTATTATAAACTTTAATGTATACCATACTGTATATTTAATATAAATATATTTTGATAGTAAAGCATTTCACATATTTTAAAAAAGCGGTCCTGTATTCTTGCTCTGGAGTTTCATGTCTCTCTCCTTGAGTCCAGTGCAGCATAAACTATAGTTAGCTCTCGGTTATCAATGCTAAAAATACTTATAATAACAACATTATTAATATTTGGTTGATATTCAGGTCACGAGATGTAAATAAAGTATTGATTGCGGGTTTTGAATGGTTATTTAGAAAGTTTTGTTGGCAAAATAGAGAGCAGAGCCCCTATTGACTCCATTATTGTGAGCGATCTTTTTATGTATTTACGACTTAGGATGCATGATAAAAGAAAAATATATGTGTACCTATTCTTTAGTAATTTATAAATATGTGATAAGATGGAAATACCAGCATAAACATTACCTCGTAGTAATATTACAGCATAAATGACATGTGCAGCATAAACTACAGTTAGCTCTCAGTTATCAATGCTAAAAATACTTAGTCTGCGTTTGCACTTATAATAACAACATTACTAATATTTGGTTAATATTCAGGTCACGAGATGTAAATAAAGTATTGTTTGCGGGTTTTGAATGGTTATTTAGAGAGTTTTGTGGGCAAAATAGAGAGCCCCTATTGACTCCATTATTGTGAACAGACTTTTTATTTATTTATTTATTTAAGGACTTAGAATGCATAATAAAAGAAAAATACATGTGTACCTATTCTGTAGTAATTTATAAATATGTGATAAGATGGAAATATTAGCATAAACTATACCTCGTAGTAATAATACAACATAAATTACATGTTGATTTGAGGTTTAAATGGCTAAGTGTTGCACTTCACAGGAAGGGGTTTCTCAATTACTTGTGTTTATTTGCGACTAGCCGGGGTCTATTATAAACTTTAATGTATACCATACTGTATATTTCATATAAATATATTTTGATAGTAAAGCATTTCACAGCGGACCTGCATTCCCGCTCTGGAGTTTTCATGTCTTAACCCTTGTGTGGTGTTCGGGTCTCTGGGACCCGTTTTAATTTTTTACTAAAAGAAAAATGATACAAATAATTCATTTTTCAAACTGAGACTCACTGACTTTGGCTCATTTTCTGTGAAGAACATATATCAGAATACATATTTAATGAACACACTCCATGCACCCCCCCTTACACATTTCTATTACATATAAGATGTCCGGGTCCATTGGACCCGGGGCTAATAGAAGTGTGGAAATTGATGTTCTGTGTACCACACACACACACACACACACACAGCAGGCCTAGACAGGAGGAGGACAGAGTGTTGGTACACAGAGCATCAGAAGGTCAAATGTGCGAGAAAATGAGAGCAGACAGTGTTGACAAACAAAGTTGCAACCTTGTGTGGGAACCACAGGTGCAGAAACACAAAAGAAGAATCCCTGTGGGATGCAGAAACTGGCAGAGAAGTTTTCCGTGCAACGTTCATATTGTTGTTACTCAGCCAGCGTTTGTGGGTCTGATGGACCCGTTGCATTTTGTGTCTTTTAATGCCTCACAATCAAACACTTTTATGTTAAAATACTGAACAGATGCTCATTGGGATAAGGTAAACATCTGTGAGGCATTAAAAGCCACAAAATGCAACGGGTCCATCAGACCCACAAACGCTGGCTGTGTAACAACAATATGAACATTACACAAGGGTTAAAATGTACTAAAAGTAGTGGCTGGCAATTTGTTATTCTCGCTTTCATCACTTTGCTTTATGCTTTTAGGGGATTTATAAAAATAAATTTAAAAAAAAGAACAATATTGAAAAAAAGTTAACTATACGAAATGCTTGTATTTTGTCCCTAGCCCTGTGCCTTCCATTAGCTGGAGAAAAGTGGACGCCACACCTTTCCCGAGGAAGGTGGACATGAGGAAAGCGAGCGGCGTTCTGGAAATCCCTTACTTCCAACAGGAGGATGCTGGCACGTACGAGTGTGTGGCTGAGAATTCCAGGGGAATGAACACAGTGAAAGGAAAGCTCTCGTTCTATGGTAAGTTCTCTGGCGTCCCAATGGTCCGTAAATATTTAACCTGTGCACACCACGTCCTGGGAACCAGTGTCCTCTGCAGTGGACATTGTTTTTTTCCGTAAACGAGCGATTTCTTTCCGTAATTTGTGACTCTGACAAAAGATATGAACCAAAAGGACGCTGGTTCTCAGGATGATATCCCTATCCGTATCTGTTTGGCTGCGTCTGCAGAAAACGTGGAGACTCGGGTGTGTCACGAGTGTGGCTTTCATGAGAAGAGTTTCGTTTTAACCGACCATCAAAATGATTAAAGACTGTCAACCATGATGCCTCTAATATTTTAATCCAGATTAAAAGGGTTTATGGGGATGACGCCCAGCCCTTGCGCCCGACCTTGTTGGTGAGCTTTGTATTGGGTTCCACCAGATGGCCACATGGCTGACGTCCTTCCAACTTCACCGGAGATCAGAGCTTTTAAAATGCTCTATACGGAGACCAGTGGCACATATGTCAGGGACCTAATCTGCCCCACGGCATCTGGATTGATAGGGAGGGTGTGGGGGGGTCAGTGGATCCACTCTTGTTGCCAGTTGACCACTCAGACATGTAGGCAGTATCATACCTGTTATCATAGTTTTATTAGTGATGCTCCCAGTGCAGGAAACATATTCTAATATGTATTCTCAGGAAATGGACTCTTATTCAAGCGGCCTTCATCATTTTATGCTCTCAGACTTACAAAACCCAAAACCAGTGAAGTTGGCACGTTGTGTAAATCGTAAATAAAATCCTTTTCAACCTATATTCAATTGAATAGACTGCAAAGGCAAGATATTTAACGTTCGAACTGTAAAAGTTTTTTAACCAGCTATTGCAAGGAATTTAGGGATTTCACCATCTACGGTCCGTAATATCATCAAAGGGTTCAGAGAATCTGGAATAATCACTGCATGTAAGCAGCAAGGCTGAAAACCAACATTGAATGCCCGTGACCTTCGATCCCCCAGGCGGTACTGCTTGTCACGTTCAAACACAGGACATCTATTAAACAAGACAAAAGGCAAGGAATCCAACAGAGACAGAATTCAATTTGGACTCAATTGAGGAGAGACATGCGTCAACCTGTAACCTCTTACAGTGTCTTAGCACGCTCTGACGAAGAAGGTTTTCGTCTCCTCTTTTAATTCAGATGTTCCATGTTCACGCACCAACACATGTCACAGCAGGAATGGTAAGTGTGTAAAAGAGTCATTGTTTTCGGTCGCTTTGAAGTCCAAGAAGAGGATTTCTCGGGCTTGGGCTCTTCCTGGATCCAGCTGGGGCAGGTGTTGGAGGACAATGGATAACCCCTCCCGTCTCCTGACCACAGTGACTTCAAGAGGGCAGCGGGTCGTAAACAGCGTTGACCTCGGTCACCAAACAGTTGGAAGAGAGTTTGTGAAATACTTCAAAGAGAGTTCGTTTAACATTTCAAAGAGAGTTCCTCCGGAAGTTGAGCAGATCCTGCCATCTGTCCGTGTTGAAATCACAGTGGCGTTTCACGAGCATTCTTCCTCTTGTTAGGCCTCGAAAGACAGCATTCATAATACAACATTTCTTTTGTGATAACTTACAAACAATTATTCCAAAACTGCTTCAAAAACCGACATCAGTGTGTAAAGGATATCACCACATGGGCTCAGGAACACTTCAGAAACCCACTGTCAGTAACTACAGTTTGTCGCTACATCTGTAAGTGCAAGTTAAAACTCTACTATGCAAAGCAAAAGCGATTTATCAACAACACCCAGAAACGCCGCCGGCTTCTCTGGGCGCAAGCTCATCGAAGATGGACTGATACAAAGTGGAAAAGTGTTCTTTGGTCTGACAAGTCCACATTTCAAATTGTTTTTGGAAACTTGTGTCCTCCGGAACAAAGAGGAAAAGAACCATCCGGATTGTTATAAGCGCAAAGTTCATAAGCCAGCATCTGTGATGGTATGGGGGTGTATTAGTGCCCAAGGCATGGGTACCTTACACATCTGTGAAGGCACCATTAATGCTGAAAGGTACATACAGGTTTTGGAGCAACATATGTAGCCATCCAAGCAACGTTATCATGGACGCCCCTGCTTATTTCAGCAAGACAATGCCAAGCCACGTGTTACAACAGTGTGGCTTCATAGTAAAGACTGGCCTTCCTGTAGTCCAGACCTGTCTCCCGTTGAAAATGTGTGCCGCAATATGAAGCCTAAAATACGACAGAGACCCCGGACTGTTGAACAACTTAAGGGGCCGGTATATCTATTTTTAGGAACAATACAAAACCTCACAATAATGTCTGATTGAATGCTAAAAACGTTATGACAGACCGCTTTAAAAAACGTAATGGAATTTTAAATTTTTCTATAAACGATAAAACACTGAATATTGACTTAATATGAACGTCACACCCCCTTTCGATCGACATATTTTACAATCAAGTGAAACGCAACACAAATAACAGTGAAATATGAACGCGAAGGGTACAAAATAAACCCACCGACAATCTGATATATCTGATGTATCACTAAGCTTTAGAACTTTGTTGTGAAAATCTCCTGTGGAAACGCTTCCCGCCCACACTGCTTGGTGTCTCGTCTGAGCTGCTGTGACGTAGATTACAATAGTAACTAATTAGATTACCATTGTAACTATTTAGATTACCATAGTAACTGGTATATCATCCCAAAGCGCAGATTCCAACCATTGAAATACTTAGTATAGTTGAAGACTTACGGTCATTAGAGAACATCACTGCACATCATAATGGCAGCTACATTTTCCATCTTAAAGATCTAAAAAAAATTATTTGGGAATGTCCGGCGGGCCAGATTGAAAAGCTCAACGGGCCGCATGTGGCCCCCGGGCCTTAATTTGCCCAGATCTCACTTAAACTGTACATCAAGCAAGAATGGGAAAGAATTCCACCTGAAAAGCTTCAGATATTGGTCTTTTACATACAGATAATGTGTCGTGAGACATGCAAATAGGACATAAGTAAAGGGAATTAAATGAGCTCAAATATACCGTATTTTTCAGAGTATAAGTCGCACCGGAGTATAAGTCTCACCTGCCGAAAATGCATAACAAAGAAGGAAAAAAACATATATAAGTCGCACTGGAGCCCGGCCAAACTATGAAAAAAACTGCGACTTATAGTCCGAAAAATACGGTACCTACAAACGAGGCATACAGTTAGCCTAAATAGCATGTTAGCATCGATTAACTCGCAGTCGTGGATTGACCAAATATGCCTGATAAACACTCCAGCAAATCAATAAAATCTACAAAGCTCACCTTTGTGCATTCACACACAGCATAAAACGTTTGGTGGACAAAATGAGACAAAGAAGGAGTGGCATAAAACACGTCTTTCTGTGGCAGCGTTGGAGAAAGTTGTACATGTAAACAAACTGCGATGAAATTAGTAGGACAAAACGGTGCTTGCCAAATACTGTCATCAGTGAAGCATGTTTAATTAGGAAGGTTTGTGTCATGTTTGTCCTCCTACAGAAAATACTGTGTATTAAAATAAAAAATATATATTTTTCTTCATCTTTTTCCATTTCTAAAAGAGGTCCAGGGAGCCACTAGGGCGGCGCTAAAGAGCTGCAAAATTTTCTGTTTTTTTTTTTGTTTTGTTTTTTCTCAGTGTACATGAATGAATGTGTGTGTTGCTGGACCCGACTTGGACATTATCTGGACTGGACCTGGTTTTAAAAAAAAAAAAACTTTAAACAAAGCTAATTTCATTTACAACCAGGTCTGGTGAAGATAAGGTCCTTTCTTTCCTTTTTTTTTTTTTTTTTTATAGATAAGATAAATAAATATTTTCTTGGATAAAGAGGAAAGTAAAACAATATAAAAATAATTACATAAGGGAGAAAAAAAAAAAAAAAAAAAGTAATTAAATTAAAATGTTAGTGGACCAGCAGCACAAACAATCAAGTGTGCTTCAGGGACTGTGTTGTGTCCCTTGCAGAAGTGTTGTCCATGTTGTGGGAACCAGAATATTGGTAGCAGAAAGAAACAACCCCTTTTGTGTGAGTGGGTGTGAATGGGGGAGGAAGGGTTTTTTTTTTTTTTGGGTTGATGCACTAGTTCAGGGGTCGGCAACCCGCGGCTCTTTAGCGCCGCCCTAGTGGCTCTCTGGAGCTTTTTCAAAAATGTATGAAAAATGGAAAAAGTTGAGGGGAAAAAAAAAAAGTTTTGTTTTAATATGGTTTCTGTAGGAGGACAAACATGACACAAACCTCCCTAATTGTTATACAGCACACTGTTTATATTAAACATGCTTCACTGATTCGAGTATTTGGCGAGTGCCGTTTTGTCCTACTCATTTTTGCAGTCCTTGAACTCACCTTAGTTTGTTTACATCTATATCTTTCTGCGACTTTCTAGGACGTGTTTTATGCCACTTCTTTTTCTGTCTCATGTTGTCCACCAAACTTTTAACGTTGTGCATGAATCCACAAAGGTGAGTTTTGTTGATGTTATTGACTTGCAGTGTTGGGACTAACGCGTTACAAAGTAACGCGTTACTGTAACGCCGTTAGTTTCGGCGGTAACTAGTAATCTAACGCGTTATTTTTTTATATTCAGTAACTCAGTTACCGTTACTACATGATGCGTTACTGCGTTATTTTACGTTACTTTTTATGTAGTATAAAGTGTGTTTTATCGGAGCGCTGCGTTCTGATTCTTCTTGTGTCACAAGCCGGAGAAGAGAGAGAGACATGCGCTCTGTGTGGGTGTCTGAGTGTGAGTGTGGGGACCGAGGGGGGGGGGGGGGGGGGGCGTGTCTGATCATGGCGGAGCCTGAAGTCGAGTTTGCTAACATGGAGATATTTTCACTACTTTTCTTTTGTCGTGCACAAAGAAAATAACATTTTAGTTAAATGTAAATTGTGCTTTGGATCAAAGATGCCATCTACTGCCCAAAACAGCAATTCAAATCTGCTGAAACAAGCTACATAGCAACATGCTTCGACGAAGCTAGTAAAGAGAGACAGAGACTCTGATGCCACTTCACCTCCACCACCACCACCATTCACCGCTGAAGGTACACACTCTGTCAATCAATGTTCCCTCTAATTGTTCATGTGTGAGCAAACGCAAAAAGTCCCTGAGCATTGAGTGGAGTCCATGTGAGCAACTTTAGACGTGCACACTGTGGCTACACCAGCAGCACACCTGTCCCAAACCTCACTAAATAACAACTTACATCTCCATCCATCCATCCATTTCCTACCGCTTGTCCCTTTCGGGGTCGCTGGAGCCTATCTCAGCTGCATTCGGGCGGAAGGCAGGGTACACCCTGGACAAGTCCCCACCTCATCACAGGGCCAACACAGATAGACAGACAACATTCTCTTATTATTATAATCAAATGACAGCAGTCATTTCCATTTCTAATGTAAGTGTTTAGGCCCACTTATAATGACAATAACAAAAAATATTG
This sequence comes from Nerophis lumbriciformis, assembly GCF_033978685.3. Classification (NCBI taxonomy): domain Eukaryota; kingdom Metazoa; phylum Chordata; class Actinopteri; order Syngnathiformes; family Syngnathidae; genus Nerophis; species Nerophis lumbriciformis. Next base: position 27,191,510 of record NC_084575.2, read on the forward strand.
TTTTTCATGAACTGTGTACTTGTATTGTTTGTCTGGGTGGAGGTCCTGCTTTAGTTCCCATTAAAACATTCACATGTTGCACAATGAGATGTAAGCAGGGGATCATGTGTACATTCCTGCAACTTCCTGTTTGTAAAAAATATATTTTTATTAGTATTTATTTAATATACTAACAGCATTTAATGATTAATATTTATAAATTAAGATTCCTAATAAATGACACTAGAATAAGCACACATTTGATTGGTAAATCATAGTGTAACGACCTGGAATGACACTTTATGTGTGGTGTTGGAGTTGTCCGACTTTTTGTGTGGCTGTAAACGCATCACTGGCTAAGTGCCATATGTGCAAGTGTTGGCGCACGTGAGAGAGCGAGCGGCTGCTGTTGATATAACAAAGTTGCTTTTGGTCTGGTTTGTACTGCAGAAAATGACCAGTTTTGCTAGATATCATTTTTTTTACTAATGTTTTGGTGATGTGTTTATGGCCGACAGTAAAGAGTTTTGCTCAGTAAAGTGATGGATGGAATTCATGTCTTCAAAGCGTCTCGACAGACGTTACAATATTTGAACAATGATGACGAAAACGGTTTTCTCTGTCGTGTCCGTGTCGTGTCGAAAATTGTTATGCGCTTATTTTTTTATTTGATTTTGTGCGTGGCATAGATTTGCCGTGCGCAGAGGACGCTTGAGCAGTGCGCAATTGCACATGCGCGCTCCTGAGAGGGAACGTTGCTGTCAATTCTCTTATATACTCTTTCATTCTAGACTTCTAGAGTGTTTGATTATCACATCACTCTAAATGTATAGACTATAAAGTTCACAAACATAAAGAGGGATCCTAGTGGGCCAGGCCAATCTTTCCTTATCTCTAAACTAAAACTGGGGAAATGTGTAGTGTTCTGGGCTTCAGACATGATTTTGTATAAGAATTACTTGAGGAAGAAAATGCCTGGTTAGACTTTGTGTATGTAGTGTGTGCCTTTCTTGCGCTTTACATCTATGCTGTTATTATGCTGTTTGTTACTTATGTATGTTATGTTGCAGCTATTTAAAATAGTTTTGTCAATTTGTTCTGGCCAGAAACAAATTGGTCTTTGTAGCATATCTTTGTCTTTGTGTGTTGTATGTAGACCACATGGCTTAGCAGAGTTGAGTGATGCAAATGCATGTCAAGTTGATCAACAGATTGTATTATTCTCCACTACAATAACAGTACTGAAATGAAGGCTAAAAGGGCATTAATTGGAGCTTTAAAAAAAAAAGAAAAAAGAAGTAACTAAATAGTTACTTTTCACAGTAACGCATTACTTTTTGGTGTAAGTAACTGAGTTAGTAACTGAGTTACTTTTGAAATGAAGTAACTAGTAACTGTAACTAGTTACTGCTTTTCAGTAACTAACCCAACACTGTTGACTTGTGTGGAGTGCTAATCGGACATATTTGGTCACTGCGTGACTGCGAGCTAATCGATGCTAACATGCTATTTGGGCTAGCTATATGTACATATTGCATAATTATGCCTCATTTGTAGCTATATTTGAGGTCATTTAGTTTCCTTTAAGTCATATTAATTCAATGTATATCTCATGACACACTAGCTGTATGTAATATGGCTTTTAATTTTTTTTGCGGCTCCAGACAGATTTGTTTTTGTATTTTTGGTCCAATAAGGCTCTTTCAACATTTTGGTTTGCCGACCCCTGCACTAGTTGAAAGTGTATCGTGTGTTTTTTTTTCTATGTTGATTTAATAAAAATAAAATTGATATTGTAAGTATTTCATTTAATAAATACCAGCTGTTTGGTTGTAACGTACATCTTAGTTGTGGTTTTCATTACCTTAGAGGTGTTTTAATCGCTAATCAGTAGCATGTCTATGGCAAATCTAATGTCAATTAGCGTCAAGCTAGCACATTTTGAAAAGTTGAGTCTTATCTTACTTTTAAAGGGGAATTGCACTTTTTTTTAATTTTGCCCATTGTTCACAATCATTCTGAAAGACAAAACGATAATGTATTTTTTTTATGTATTGTAACTCATAAATAAACGCAAAAAAAAGTGTGCTTACAGCGGAGTCAATAGGAGGTCCTCTATTCCGCCCATAAAACTCGATAAATAACCATCCAAAAACCGCCATCAATATCCCATTTACATTTTGTCTTGAATATTAACCAACTATTAGTGATATTGTTATTATAAGCACTAACACAGACAAACTATTTACAGAAGCTTGTGTGGCTGTGTTGACATCATCGGCTGGTGAGCTGCTTTCTTGAATCAGAGCTTGTGGGAGTTTATTTTAGATCATAAATAATTCCTCTCACCTTAATCGTAGAAAGATGAAGACATAATACGACAAGTTGGTACACTGTGACAACCAATTTAGACCCGCACATGGCAAGAAAGACACAAAAACGCTTGGTTTCACTCCCTTTTCTTCGTGAGGATTATGAGTCATTCTTCATCTAAACGGGAATTTAAAGTAACAGTAGAGTGGAAAAACATGTTGCCTCTATATTGAAACTATTATGATTTACCATTCACCGTGTATGGTGAGGATGGTGTTCTGCTGACCTCGACTGCGGATGTTGTGGATCGGTGGAGGGAATACTTCGAAGACCTCCTCAATCCCACCAACACGTCTTCCTATGAGGAAGCAGTGCCTGGGGAGTCTGTGGTGGGCTCTCCTATTTCTGGGGCTGAGGTTGCTGAGGTAGTTAAAAAGCTCCTCGGTGGCAAGGCCCCGGGGGTAGATGAGATCCGCCCGGAGTTCCTTAAGGCTCTGGATGCTGTGGGGCTGTCTTGGTTGACAAGACTCTGCAGCATCGCGTGGACGTCGGGGGCGGTGCCTCTGGACTGGCAGACCGGGGTGGTGGTTCCTCTCTTTAAGAAGGGGAACCGGAGGGTGTGTTCTAACTATCGTGGGATCACACTCCTCAGCCTTCCCGGTAAGGTCTATTCAGGTGTACTGGAGAGGAGGCTACGCCGGATAGTCGAACCTCGGATTCAGGAGGAACAGTGTGGTTTTCGTCCTGGTCGTGGAACTGTGGACCAGCTCTATACTCTCGGCAGGGTCCTTGAGGGTGCTTGGGAGTTTGCCCAACCAGTCTACATGTGTTTTGTGGACTTGGAGAAGGCATTCGACCGTGTCCCTCGGGAAGTCCTGTGGGGAGTGCTCAGAGAGTACGGGGTATCGGACTGTCTGATTGTGGCAGTCCGCTCCCTGTATGATCAGTGCCAGAGCTTGGTCCGCATTGCCGGTAGTAAGTCGGACACGTTTCCAGTGAGGGTTGGACTCCGCCAAGGCTGCCCTTTGTCACCGATTCTGTTCATAACTTTTATGGACAGAATTTCTAGGCGCAGTCAAGGCGTTGAGGGGATCTGGTTTGGTGGCTGAAGGATTAGGTCTCTGCTTTTTGCAGATGATGTGGTCCTGATGGCTTCATCTGGCCAGGATCTTCAGCTCTCACTGGATCGGTTCGCAGCTGAGTGTGAAGCGACTGGGATGAGAATCAGCACCTCCAAGTCCGAGTCCATGGTTCTCGCCCGGAAAAGGGTGGAGTGCCATCTCCGGGTTGGGGAGGAGATCTTGCCCCAAGTGGAGGAGTTCAAGTACCTCGGAGTCTTGTTCACGAGTGGGGGAAGAGTGGATCGTGAGATCGACAGGCGGATCGGTGCGGCGTCTTCAGTAATGCGGACGCTGTATCGATCCGTTGTGGTGAAGAAGGAGCTGAGCCGGAAGGCAAAGCTCTCAATTTACCGGTCGATCTACGTTCCCATCCTCACCTATGGTCATGAGCTTTGGGTCATGACCGAAAGGACAAGATCACGGGTACAAGCGGCCGAAATGAGTTTCCTCCGCCGGGTGGCGGGGCTCTCCCTTAGAGATAGGGTGAGAAGCTCTGCCATCCGGGAGGAGCTCAAAGTAAAGCCGCTGCTCCTCCACATCGAGAGGAGCCAGATGAGGTGGTTCGGGCATCTGGTCAGGATGCCACCCGAACGCCTCCCTAGGGAGGTGTTTAGGGCACGTCCCACCGGTAGGAGGCCGCGGGGAAGACCCAGGACACGTTGGGAAGACTATGTCTCCCGGCTGGCCTGGGAACGCCTCGGGGTCCCACAGGAAGAGCTGGACGAAGTGGCTGGGGAGAGGGAAGTCTGGGCTTCCCTGCTTAAGCTGCTGCCCCCGCGACCCGACCTCGGATAAGCGGAAGAAGATGGATGGATGGATGGATGGATGATTTACCTGTAAATTTGGTGTACGACACCGAAAGACTTACAAAGTTTGCAAGTAAATATGATCAAAATGGTATCAATCTCAATGAGATTCTTGAGCCATTTTGAGAAATAATGAGCTAGCCAGTCACGTTGTTGCGTGACGTAGAGGTAGGAATCACAGATCCCCTCCCCAACAACAACAATGCAAATTATGCAGAAATTGTGGTAGCCAATAACACCTACTTTGGGAGAAATGATGGTCCAGAACCTTAGATTTTATATCCTGAATACAAGGAGGATGAGATACAAGTAAAAAAGAGCTGCATGCAACTCGCTGACCCCCGTTCTATGGCATGGGTCCCTCCTAAATACTGGTGGTGTGATTTAATTACATTTATATTGGAAGAATAGCCAAAATGCAATATTGTTTTACCACCTGTGTTGCAATGACGCAGGTTAATGCTCTGGAAACAACTACAAAATAGATTTTCTTCCCACCTTTTATTACTGATTTTCCTCCCTTGCATCACGCTGTGTCAGCTGTCAGAGAGGATATATGTGGGCCATTAAGCACTTTGCCATTATTTACAACTTCACTGAAAGTTCCGGGTCTCTCTCCCTTTAAAAAAGCCCCGGAGTACACGGTGATCTGCAGAGGCTGCTCCTATCGAGCTGCCAGTCCTTTTTCATTTTGATGTGTTTTGTCTCCTCTTTCTTCCCTCGCAATACTGTCTGCAGCCAGGTGATAAAATCAGTAATCTTATTTTGAGCCTGCTTTGAATTAAGCTTTTGAAAGATTTGTCAGCGGTGTACGCCAATGAGGGAATCGATAAGGTATCTGGTGTGCAACCAAGCAAGCTGTAAGGGGCGGAGAGAGTCTGGCTCTGAGACAGAGAGAAATGAACATGGTACTCTGTGGTGGGTCTAGTAGGGGGCCAATTTCTATTAACATTCCTAATTAAATTATCATTAGGTAGATCTATTCTTAATTACAGTAGATCCCGATCCCTGGATACGACGGATCGTGTAGGCTTGGTCAGGTGCTGGCAAAGCTGTCGGCTTTCATTTGAAATGCTCTGTCTCAGTCAATACCTTGCTGAGGGTGCGGACCCTGACAGTGACAGTGACTTCTGAACGTACAAACCCCAAAACCAGTAAAGTTGTCACGTTGTGTAAATGTGTAAATAAAAACAGAATATAATGATTTGCTAATCCTTTTCAACCTACAGGTAAAGGCCAGTAAATTAGAATATTTTGAAAAACTTGATTTATTTCAGTAATTGCATTCAAAAGGTGTAACTTGTACATTATATTTATTCATTGCACACAGACTGATGCATTCAAATGTTTATTTCATTTAATTTTGATGATTTGAAGTGGCAACAAATGAAAATCCAAAATTCCGTGTGTCACAAAATTAGAATATTACTTAAGGCTAATACAAAAAAGGGATTTTTAGAAATGTTGGCCAACTGAAAAGTATGAAAATGAAAAATATGAGCATGTACAATACTCAATACTTGGTTGGAGCTCCTTTTGCCTCAATTACTGCGTTAATGCGGCGTGGCATGGAGTCGATGAGTTTCTGGCACTGCTCAGGTGTTATGAGAGCCCAGGTTGCTCTGATAGTGGCCTTCAACTCTTCTGCGTTTTTGGGTCTGGCATTCTGCATCTTCCTTTTCACAATACCCCACAGATTTTCTATGGGGCTAAGGTCAGGGGAGTTGGCGGGCCAATTTAGAACAGAAATACCATGGTCCGTAAACCAGGCACGGGTAGATTTTGCGCTGTGTGCGGGCGCCAAGTCCTGTTGGAACTTGAAATCTCCATCTCCATAGAGCAGGTCAGCAGCAGGAAGCATGAAGTGCTCTAAAACTTGCTGGTAGACGGCTGCGTTGACCCTGGATCTCAGGAAACAGAGTGGACCGACACCAGCTGGACTGCTGCTGAGTGGTCCAAAGTCATGTTTTCTGACGAAAGCAAATTTTGCATTTCCTTTGGAAATCGAGGTCCCAGAGTCTGGAGGAAGACAGGAGAGGCACAGGATCCACGTTGCCTGAAGTCTAGTGTAAAGTTTCCACCATCAGTGATGGTTTGGGGTGCCATGTCATCTGCTGGTGTCGGTCCACTCTGTTTCCTGAGATCCAGGGTCAACGCAGCCGTCTACCAGCAAGTTTTAGAGCACTTCATGCTTCCTGCTGCTGACCTGCTCTATGGAGATGGAGATTTCAAGTTCCAACAGGACTTGGCGCCTGCACACAGCGCAAAATCTACCCGTGCCTGGTTTACGGACCATGGTATTTCTGTTCTAAATTGGCCCGCCAACTCCCCTGACCTTAGCCCCATAGAAAATCTGTGGGGTATTGTGAAAAGGAAGATGCAGAATGCCAGACCCAAAAACGCAGAAGAGTTGAAGGCCACTATCAGAGCAACCTGGGCTCTCATAACACCTGAGCAGTGCCAGAAACTCATCGACTCCATGCCATGCCGCATTAACGCAGTAATTGAGGCAAAAGGAGCTCCAACCAAGTATTGAGTATTGTACATGCTCATATTTTTCATTTTCATACTTTTCAGTTGGCCAACATTTCTAAAAATCCCTTTTTTGTATTAGCCTTAAGTAATATTCTAATTTTGTGACACACGGAATTTTGGATTTTCATTTGTTGCCACTTCAAATCATCAAAATTAAATGAAATAAACATTTGAATGCATCAGTCTGTGTGCAATGAATAAATATAATGTACAAGTTACACCTTTTGAATGCAATTACTGAAATAAATCAAGTTTTTCAAAATATTCTAATTTACTGGCTTTTACCTGTATATTCAATTGAATGGACTGCAAAGACAAGATATTTAACGTTCAAACTGCAAAACTGTTATTTTTTGCAAATATTAGCTCATTTGGACTTTGATGCCTGCAACGTGTTCCAAAAAAGCTGGCACAAGTGGCTAAAAAGACTGAGAAAGTTGAGGAATGCTCATCAAACACTTATTTGGAACATCCCACAGGTGAACGGGCTAATTGGGAACAGGTGGGTGCCATGATTGGGTATAAAAGCAGCATCCATTCACAAACAAGGGTGGGGCGAGGCTCACCGCTTTGTGAACAAATGCGTGAGCAAATTGTCGAACAGTTTAAGAACGACATTTCTCAACGAGCTATTGCGAGGAATTTCGGGATTTCACCATCTGCGGTCCGTAATATCATCAAAAGGTTCAGAGAATCTGGAGAAATCACTGCACGTAAGCGATGATATTACGGACCTTCGATCCCTCAGGCGGTACTGCATCAAAAAGCGACATCAGTGTGTAAATGATATCACCACATGGGCTCAGAAACACTTCAAAAAGTACTGTCAGTAACTACAGTCGGTCGCTACATCTGTAAGTGCAAGTTAAATCTCTACTATAGCAAATCGAAAGTCATTTATCAACAACACCCAGAAACGCCGGCGGCTTCGCTGGGCCCGAGCTCATCTAAGATGGACTGATGCAAAGTGGACAAATGTTCCGTGGTCTGACAAGTCCACATTTCTAATTGTTTTTGGAAACTGTGAAACTGTCCTACAGACCAAAGAGGAAAATAACCATCCGGATTGTTATAGGCACAAAGTTTAAAAGCCAGCATCTGTGATGGTATGGGGGTGTATTAGTGCCCAAGACATGGGTAACTTACACATCCGTGAAGGCACCATTAATGCTGAAAGGTACATACAGGTTTTGGAGCAACATATGTTGCCATCCAAGCAACGTTATCATGGACGCCCCTGCTTATTTCAGCAAGACGATGCCAATTCACGTGTTACAACAGCGTGACTTCGTAGTAAAAGAGTGCGGGTACTAGACTGGCCTGCCTGTAGTCCAGACCTGCTCTCAGACGTACAAAACGCAAAACCAGTGAAGTTGGCACGTTGTGTAAATCGTACATAAAAACAGAATACAATGATTTGCAAATCCTTTTCAACCTATATTCAATTGAATAGACTGCAAAAACAAGATATTTAACGTTCGAACTGTAAAACTGTTATTTTTTGCAAATATTAGCTCATTTGGAATTTGATGCCTGCAACGTGTTCCAAAAAAGCTGGCACAAGTGGCAAAAAAGACTGAAAAAGTTGAGGAATGCTCATCAAACACTTATTTGGAACATCCCACAGGCGAACGGGCTAATTGGGAACAGGTGGGTGCCATGATTGGGTATAAAAGCAGCGTCCATTGACAAACAAGGATGGGGCGAGGCTCACCGCTTTGTGAACAAATGCGTGAGCAAATTGTCGAACAGTTTAAGAACGACATTTCTCAACGAGCTATTGCGAGGAATTTCGGGATTTCACCATCTGCGGTCCGTAATATCATCAAAAGGTTCAGAGAATCTGGAGAAATCACTGCACGTAAGCGATGATATTACGGACCTTCGATCCCTCAGGCGGTACTGCATCAGAAAGCGACATCCGTGTGTAAATGATATCACCACATGGGCTCAGAAACACTTCAAAAAGTACTGTCAGTAACTACAGTCGGTCGCTACATCTGTAAGTGCAAGTTAAAACTCTACTATAGCAAATCGAAAGTCATTTATCAACAACACCCAGAAACGCCGGCGGCTTCGCTGGGCCCGAGCTCATCTAAGATTGACTGATGCAAAGTGGAAAAGTGTTCTGTGGTCTGACAAGTCCACATTTCTAATTGTTTTTGGAAACTGTGAAACTGTCCTCCAGACCAAAGAGGAAAAGAACCATCCGGACTGTTATAGGCGCAGAGTTGAAAAGCCAGCATCTGTGATGGTATGGGGTTGTATTAGTGCCCAAGACATGGGTAACTTACACATCTGTGAAGGCACCATTAATGCTGAAAGGTACATACAGGTTTCGGAGCAACATATGTTGCCATCCAAGCAACGTTATCATGGACGCCCCTGCTTATTTCAGCAAGACGATGCCAATCCACGTGTTACAACAGCGTGGCTTCGTAGTAAAAGAGTGCGGGTACTAGACTGGCCTGCCTGTAGTCCAGACCTGCTCTCAGACGTACAAAACCCAAAACCAGTGAAGTTGGCACGTTGTGTAAATCGTACATAAAAACAGAATACAATGATTTGCAAATCCTTTTCAACCTATATTCAATTGAATAGACTGCAAAAACAAGATACTTAATGTTCGAACTGTAAAACTGTTAGTTTTTGCAAATATTAGCTCATTTGGACTTTGATGCCTGCGACGTGTTCCAAAAAAGCTGGCACAAGTGGCAAAAAAGACTGAGAAAGTTGAGGAATGCTCATCAAACACTTATTTGGAACATCCCACAGGTGAACGGGCTAATTGGGAACAGGTGGGTGCCATGTTTGGGTATAAAAGCAGTGTCCATTCACAAACAAGGATGGGGCGAGGCTCACCACTTTGTGAACAAATGCGTGAGCAAATTGTCGAACAGTTTAAGAACGACATTTCTCAACGAGCTATTGCGAGGAATTTCGGGATTTCACCATCTGCGGTCCGTAATATCATCAAAAGGTTCAGAGAATCTGGAGAAATCACTGCACGTAAGCGATGATATTACGGACCTTCGATCCCTCAGGCGGTACTGCATCAGAAAGCGACATCCGTGTGTAAATGATATCACCACATGGGCTCAGAAACACTTCAAAAAGTACTGTCAGTAACTACAGTCGGTCGCTACATCTGTAAGTGCAAGTTAAAACTCTACTATAGCAAATCGAAAGTCATTTATCAACAACACCCAGAAACGCCGGCGGCATCGCTGGGCCCGAGCTCATCTAAGATGGACTGATGCAAAGTGGAAAAGTGTTCTGTGGTCTGACAAGTCCACATTTCTAATTGTTTTAAGAAACTGTGAAACTGTCCTCCAGACCAAAGAGGAAAAGAACCATCCGGACTGTTATAGGCGCAGAGTTGAAAAGCCAGCATCTGTGATGGTATGGGGGTGTATTAGTGCCCAAGACATGGGTAACTTACACATCTGTGAAGGCACCATTAATGCTGAAAGGTACATACAGGTTTTGGAGCAACATATGTTGCCATCCAAGCAACGTTATCATGGACGCCCCTGCTTATTTCAGCAAGACAATACCAATCCACGTGTTACAACAGCGTGGCTTCGTAGTAAAAGAGTGCGGGTACTAGACTGGCCTGCCTGTAGTCCAAATCTGTCTCCCATTGAAAATGAGTGGCACAATATGAAGCCTAAAATACCTGTTGAACAACTTAAGCTGTACATCAAGCAAGAATGGGAAAGAATTTCTCCTGAAAAGATTCAAAAATTGGTCTCCTCAGTTCCCAAACGTTTACTGAGTGTTGTTAAAAGGAAAGGCCATGTAACACAGTGGTAAAAATACCCCTGTGCCAACTTTTTTGCAATGTGTTGCTGCCATTAAATTCTAAGTTAATGATTATTTGCCAAAAAAAAACAACTATGTTTCTCAGTTGGAACATTAAATATCTTGTCTTTGCAGTCTATTCAAGTGAATATAGGTTGAAAAGGATTTGCAAATCATTGTATTTTGTTTTTATTTACGAATTACACAACGTGCCGATGTCACTGATTTTGGGTTCTGTATGTTAGTTGCTAGGGGGTATACACAGGGTATTTCCTGGAACTAAATTGTATCAATGGAGAAAAACTAGTGTTTGATTTCTTAGTGGCTTAATGTACCTTGGACATATCTTTTATTCAAAGAGCACAGCCTTGATGCGATTCAGCAAGAAATAATGCATAGCCAAACCTGTGCTCGAGTCCTATGGATGGAACTTAACACATATCCATCTTATTTTCAAGAAGACTGTAAGCAAACATAAATATTCCAGGCAGGCCCTGCTGGTCTGCGGATTCATTTCTTCTACTCAGACTCCTATATCGCATAACCCCCGCATACAATTATACTTGAGCTCATATCCACTGTATGCTTAACTTCTGTGTGTCTTAAGATATTCTGTTTCCTATATCATCGGGCAACTGGAGGAAGGTCTAAAGGATATTATCTGGTCTCACCAGATGTAGTTGTCCAACCTGAACAGATGGGTGAGGGTTTAGTGGCGGGAGGTCTGAATGAGAGATGCGTGTGAACCCGGAGAACAAGACCATCTGACCAGGCTACCATCAGGGCTTCCGTGTTTATTGCGAGAAGAGCCTTGTCATTAAATCCAGAATTGAAAAACAATTTGTGTGTACTGGTAGGGGTGTGGATCTTACAGCAACTCACAATTCAATTCCATTCTGATTCTTTGGGTGGTTATTTCCGGTAAGGTCTATTCAGGTGTACTGGAGAGGAGGCTACGCCGGATAGCCGAACCTCGGATTCAGGAGGAACAGTGTGGTTTTTGTCCTGGTCGTGGAACTGTGGACCAGCTCTATACTCTCGGCAGGGTCCTTGTGGGTGCATGGGAGTTTGCCCAACCAGTCTACATGTGTTTTGTGGACTTGGAGAAGGCATTTGACCGTGTCCCTCGGGAAGTCCTGTGGGGAGTGCTCAGAGAGTATGGGGTATCGGACTGTCTGATTGTGGCAGTCCGCTCCCTGTATGATCAGTGCCAGAGCTTGGTCCGCATTGCCGGTAGTAAGTCGGACACGTTTCCAGTGAGGGTTGGACTCCGCCAAGGCTGCCGTTTGTCACCGATTCTGTTCATAACTTTTATGGACAGAATTTCTAGGCGCAGTCAAGGCGTTGAGGGGATTCGGTTTGGTGGCTGCAGGATTAGGTCTCTGCTTTTTGCAGATGATGTGGTCCTGATGGCTTCATCTGGCCAGGATCTTCAGCTCTCACTGGATCGGTTCGCAGCTGAGTGTGAAGCGACTGGGATGAGAATCAGCACCTCCAAGTCCGAGTCCATGGTTCTCGCCCGGAAAAGGGTGGAGTGCCATCTCCGGGTTGGGGAGGAGATCTTGCCCCAAGGGGAGGAGTTCAAGTACCTCGGAGTCTTGTTCACGAGTGAGGGAAGAGTGGATCGTCAGATCGACAGGCGGATCGGTGCGGAGTCTTCAGTAATGCGGACGCTGTATCGATCCGTTGTGGTGAAGAAGGAGCTGAGCCGGAAGGCAAAGCTCTCAATTTACCGGTCGATCTACGTTCCCATCCTCACCTATGGTCATGAGCTTTGGGTTATGACCGAAAGGACAAGATCACGGGTACAAGCGGCCGAAATGAGTTTCCTCCGCCGGGTGGCGGGGCTCTCCCTTAGAGATAGGGTGAGAAGCTCTGTCATTTGGGGGGAGCTCAAAGTAAAGCCGCTGCTCCTCCACATCGAGAGGAGCCAGATGAGGTGGTTCGGGCATCTGGTCAGGATGCCACCCGAACGCCTCCCTAGGGAGGTGTTTAGGGCACGTCCGACCGGTAGGAGGCCGCGGGGAAGACCCAGGACTGGGAACGCCTCGGGGTCCCACAGGAAGAGCTGGACGAAGTGGCTGGGGAGAGGGAAGTCTGGGCTTCCCTGCTTAGGCTGCTACCCCCGCGACCCGACCTCGGATAAGCGGAAGTAGATGGATGGATGGATGGTTATTTGAGTCAGAATCGATTCTTGATTGAACGCGGTTTCCAATGTGAACAAATTCCCGCAATGTGTTATTTAGGATATTAATTCAAATTAGGCTGTCAAATGATTAAAGGGGAACATTATCACAATTTCAGAATTGTTAAAACCATTAAAAATCAGTTCCCAGTGGCTTATTATATTTTTTGAAGTTTTTTTCAAAATTTTACCCATCACACAATATCCCTAAAAAAAAGCTTCAAAGTGCCTGGTTTTAACCACCCGTCCATTTTCCTGTGACGTCACATAGTGAAGCCAACACAAACAAACATGGCGGAAAGAACAGCAAGCTATAGCGACATTAGCTCGGATTCAGACTCGGATTTCAGCGGCTTAAGCGATTCAACAGATTACGAATGTATAGGAAACGGATGGTTGTAGTGTGGAGGCAGGTAGCGAAAACGAAATTGAAGAAGAAACTGAAGCTATTGAGCCATATTGGTTTGAACCGTATGCAAGCGAAACCGACGAAAACGACACGACAGCCAGCGACACGGGAGAAAGCGAGGACGAATTCGGCGATCGCCTTCCAACCAACGATTGGTATGTGTTTGTTTGGCATTAAAGGAAACTAACAACTATGAACTAGGTTTACAGCATATGAAATGTATATATATAAAGAACAATTGGTTTTCCCGCGACCTCGTAAGGGAAAAGCGGCAGAAAATGGAAGAATGATATATATATATATATATATATATATATATATATATATATATATATATATATATATATATATATATATATATATATATACCGGTATTAAGTATAATAAAGCGGTATGTTTTTGAGACAATACCGCCACACCGGTATCTTTTGATGTGCCTTTGTTATGGTCATTCGAGTTTCTCTGTGCCTGACGGGCGAAGCGCATGGCATCCTCCTTGACTCACCCCCGACTTGAAGATGATCTGTAAAACCTTATCCATGCAACATTTTGACCAAATGTCAAATAATATGAGTCCTTTAATGCGCCCTATAATCCCGTGTGCCTTATATGTGAAAAAAGATCGAAAATTCATTCATCTGCAGTGCTCCTTAAAATCCGGTGCGCCCTATGTTCCGGAAAATACGGTATGTGTTCTTCTCTCTCATAATGATTGTGAACGAAGTGCAGTTTCTTTTTAACTTGAAATAAAAGTCATAATATTCAGCACATTACTGTTACCAAGCAATATAACAAAATAACTTCGACAGGAAAACTAATTGTTCTCTTTACTCCCACAAAATGTACAGAAAGAGGACCAAAACCGTAGCACTAAAATCGAGGTACGGGCCGTAGCATGTGTTACCTGTACCTGTACTGTGGCACATCTAGTAAACACAATCATAGATGTGAACAAAATTGATCAAACATGGAGGAAAATGTCTGTTACCAGATACACCGTATTGCCAAAAGTATTTGGCCACCCATCCAAATGATCAGAATCAGGTGTCCTAATCACTTGGCCCGGCCACAGGTGTATAAAATCAAGCACTTAGGCATGGAGACTGTTTCTACAAACATTTGTGAAAGAATTGGCCGCTCTCAGTGATTTCCAGCGTGGAACTGTCATAGGATGCCACCTGTGCGACAAATCCAGTCGTGACATTTCCTCGCTCCTAAATATTCCACAGTCAACTGTCGGCTTTATTATAAGAAAATTGAAGAGTTTGGGAACAACAGCAACTCAGCCACTAAGTTGTAGGCCACGTAATCCGACAGAGAGATGGTTCAGCGGCTGCTGAAGCGCATAGTGCAAAGAGACTTTCGGCACAGTCAGTTGCTACAGAGCTCCAAACTTCATTTAACCTTCCAATTAGCCCACGTACAGTACGCAGAGAGCTTAATCTAAGCCATACATCACCAAGTACAATGCAAAGCGTTGGATGCAGTAGTGTAGAGCAGTGTTTTTCAACCACTAGTGTGCCGTGAGATTCAGTCTGGTGTGCCGTGGGAGATGATCTAATTTCACCTGTATGGGTTAAAAATATTTTTTGCAAACCAGTAATTATAGTCTCCAAAATGATGTGTTGTTGTTGAGTGGTCGGTGCTGTCTAGAGCTCGGCAGAGTAACCGTGTAATACTCTTCCATATCAGTAGGTGGCAGCCGGTAGCTAATTGCTTTGTAGATGTCGGAAACAGCGGGAGGCAGTGTGCAGGTAAAAAGGTGTCTAATGCTTAAACTAAAAATAAACAAAAGGTGAGGGCCCCTAAGAAAAGGCTTTGAAGCTTAGGGAAAGCTATGCAGAACGAAACTAAAACTGGACTGGCTACAAAGTAAACAAAAACAGAATGCTGGACGACAGCAAAGACTTACTGTGGAGCAAAGACAGCGTCCACAATGTACATGACATGACAATCAACAATGTCCCCACTAAGAAGGATAAAAACAACCGAAATATTCTCGATTGCTAAAACAAACTAGATGCGGGAAATATCACTCAAAGGAACACCAAAATAAGAGAAAAAGCCACCAAAATAGGAGCGCAAGACAAGAACTAAAACACTACACACAGGAAAACAGCAAAGAAAACTCCAAATAAGTCAGGGTGTGATGTGACAGGTGGTGACAGTACACCTACTTTGAGACAAGAGCTATAGTGATGCATGCTTGGTTATGGTTTTAAGTCATATCCAACAATTGCGACAATGACTTTTTACTGTCAACTTGAGTTTCATTTTTTAATGATTTCTGCTGGTGGTGTGCCTCCGCATTTTTTCAACGCAAAAAATGTGCCTTGGCTCAAAAAAGGTTGAAAAACACTGGTGTAGAGCACGTCGCTACGGGACTCTAAAGCAGTGGAGACACCTTCTCTGGACTGATGAATCACGCTTTTCCATCTTGCAATCTGATGGACCAGTCTGGGTTAGAAGAACGCTACATTTCGGACTGCATTGAGCTGAGTGTGAAATTCGGTGGAGGAGGAATTATGGTGTGGGGTTGTTTTTTCAGGCGTTTGTTCCAGTGAAAGGTACTTTGAATGCTCCAGAATACCAAAAAACATGTTGGACAATTCCATGCTCCCAACCTTGTGGGAACAGTTTGGAGCAAGTCCCTTCCTCTTCCAACATGACTGTGCACCAGTGAGTCTGTTGTGGATAAACTTGACTGGCCTGCACAGAGTCCTAACCTGAACCCTATAGAACACCTTGAATTAGAACGGAGACTTGAGAGCCAGGCCTTATCGACCAACATCAGTGTGTGCGCTTTAGGAAGAATGGTGGAAAATTCCTATAAACACACTCCGCAACCTTGTGGACAGCCTTCCCAGATGAGTTGAAGCTGTAATAGCTGGGTTAGGAATGGGATGGCACTTCAAGTTCATATGTGAGTCAAGGCAGGTGGCCAAATACCTTATGGCAATATAGTTTACTTCAGTAGTAAACAATAGGGATGCAACAGTATTCGGACAATCATAAAAATATTGTGATAAATAATCGTGATCATTTCTTTCTTTTTTTTGCCAGACCCTACTGGAAAGTAGATGCCAATTAGAGCATGTTTTTGACTGTTACTGAAAAGCCTGTAAAAGGTCAGTCCTTGAGAGTGACATTAGGTGAGGTCTGTGAAATGGAAAAGTGCAGTCAGCCATTACTCTTTTCCTGTCACTGGTCCTGTGCGATAGTAGCTTGACCTACACACTATCCACTACGTCCAGAGAGCTCTGTGGAGCTGGCTTTATCTCACCACACCGCTGCACTTTTTTTCCGTATTTGTTAACGAGCTTTAAGTAACCCGCCGTGACACCGGAAAACGCAATCCTTCCTCTATGCGAGTATATCATCATTTTACATTTTATGGTACAAGCTGCGCCCGAATCGTGTATGGATCGCAGTTTTTATTGCGTCTGTGGTTCATTACAATTAGAAACTTAACCAAAGACATAAAAATGTTTTTTTTGACAAAGAGCAATAAACATGTGATCAAAGTTTTAATGTGAGGACATTGAGGTCGTAAAACCATTACACAATTATTTTTTTATGTATTCATCGTACTGATGTTAAATCCTCAAAGTAAACATAACAGGAATATGTTATGATAGGTGACCACAGGCCAGGACAGAAGTTATTTTAATTTTAAAAAAAAAAGAAAAAATTGTTTTGTAGAAACGTGGGTGAAATTAGGGCCGTGCTTTTTAATTGCCTTTTTTAATTAAACTATGTTGTCATTATCGGAGAGCCACACTAATTAATTGTATTGTTTATCACCAGTTCAGTCCCGGCTTTTAGATGTATTCGGGCAGAAGACTTCAAATGAAAGACATAAAATATGGATTGAAGAGCATCATTCAAGGACAAATTCTCAATTACAGTAGTAGCGACCTGTTGAACCCGGTTTGATTTGAAATTACTGTTAAAAAAAAAAAAGATGATTTTAATGTGCAACAAAATTAGTCCAAAAAACAAGATAGCAGCAAGGAATTAAAAGCATTGAGACAAAAATGTCATGATTAACACAATGAACGGAGTGAAGACCATCATTCAAGGACAAATTCTCAATTACAGTAATAGCGACCTGTTAAAACCGGTTTGATTTGAAATTACTGTTAAAAAAAAAAAAAAGATGATTTTAATGTGTAACAAAATTAGTCCAAAAAACAAGATAGCAGCAAGGAATTAAAAGCACTCAGACAAAAATGTTATGATTAACACAATGAACGGAGTGAAGACCATCATTCAAGGACAAATTCTCAATTACAGTAGTAGCGACCTGTTGAACCTGGTTTGATTTGAAATTACTGTTAAAAAAAAAAAAAAAGATCATTTTAATGTGCAACAAAATTAGTCCAAAAAACAAGATAGCAGCAAGGAATTAAAAGCACTGAGACAAAAATGTCATGATTAACACAATGAACGGAGTGAAGAGCATCATTCAAGGACAAATTCTCAATTACAGTAGTAGCGACCTGTTGAACCCGGTTTGATTTGAAATTACTGTTAAAAAAAAAAAAAAAGATGATTTTAATGTGCAACAAAATTAGTCCAAAAAACAAGATAGCAGCAAGGAATTAAAAGCACTGAGACGAAAATGTCATGATTAACACAATGAACGGAGTGAAGAGCATCATTCAAGGACAAATTCTCAATTACAGTAGTAGTGACCTGTTGAACCCGGTTTGATTTGAAATTACTGTTAAAAAAAAAAGAAGATTTTAATGTGCAACAAAATTAGTCCAAAAAACAAGATAGCAGCAAGGAATTAAAAGCACTGAGACACAAATGTCATGATTAACACAATGAACGGAGTGAAGACCATCATTCAAGCACAAATTCTCAATTACAGTAGTAGTGACCTGTTAAACCCTGTTTGATTTGAAATTACTGTAAAAAAAAAAAGAAAAAAAAAAGATGATTTTAATGTGCAACAAAATTAGTCCAAAAAACAAGATAGCAGCAAGAATTAAAAGCACTGAGACAAAAATGTTATGATAAACACAATGAACGGAGTGAAGACCATCATTCAAGGACAAATTCTCAATTACAGTAGTAGCGACCTGTTAAAACCGGTTTGATTTGAAATTACTGTTAAAAAAAAAAAAAGATGATTTTAATGTGCAACAAAATTAGTCCAAAAACAAGATAGCAGCAAGGAATTAAAAGCACAGGGACAAAAATGTCATGATTAAAACAATGAACGGAGTGAAGACCATCATTCAAGGACAAATTCTCAATTATAGTAGTAGCGACCTGTTAAACCCTGTTTGAGTTGAAATTACTGTTAAAACAAAAAAAAGATGATTTTAATGTGCAACAAAATTAGTCCAAAAAACAAGATAGCAGCAAGGAA
This sequence comes from Nerophis lumbriciformis, assembly GCF_033978685.3. NCBI lineage: Eukaryota > Metazoa > Chordata > Actinopteri > Syngnathiformes > Syngnathidae > Nerophis > Nerophis lumbriciformis. The sequence goes on from NC_084575.2 coordinate 27,210,045, forward strand.
TTAAAAGCACTGAGACAAAAATTTTATGATTAACACAATGAACGGAGTGAAGACCATCATTCAAGGACAAATTCTCAATTACAGTAGTAGCGACCTGTTGAACCCGGTTTGATTTGAAATTACTGTTAAAAAAAAAAAGATGATTTTAATGTGCAACAAAATTAGTCCAAAAAACAAGATAGCAGCAAGGAATTAAAAGCACTGAGACAAAAATGTCATGATTAACACAATGAACGGAGTGAAGACCATCATTCAAGGACAAATTCTCAATTACAGTAGTAGCGACCTGTTAAAACCGGTTTGATTTGAAATTACTGTTAAAAAAAAAAAAAAGATGATTTTAATGTGTAACAAAATTAGTCCAAAAAACAAGATAGCAGCAAGGAATTAAAAGCACTCAGACAAAAATGTCATGATTAACACAATGAACGGAGTGAAGACCATCATTCAAGGACAAATTCTCAATTACAGTAGTAGTGACCTGTTAAACCCTGTTTGAGTTGAAATTACTGTTAAAAAAAAAAAGATGATTTTAATGTGCAACAAAATTAGTCCAAAAAACAAGATAGCAGCAAGGAATTAAAAGCACTGAGACAAAAATGTTATGATAAATACAATGAACAGAGTGAAGACCATCATTCAAGCACAAATTCTCAATTACAGTAGTAGCGACCTGTTAAACCCCGTTTGATTTGAAATTACTGTTAAAAAAAAAGAAAAAAAGATGATTTTAATGTGCAACAAAATTAGTCCAAAAAACAAGATAGCAGCAAGGAATTAAAAGCACGAAGACAAAAATGGCATGATTAACACAATGAACGGAGTGAAGACCATCATTCAAGGACAAATTCTCAATTACAGGGTTCAATATGATGACGGTCCACCTTTTGCAGCTATTACAGCTTCAACTCTTCTGGGAAGGCTGTCCACAAGGTTGCGGAGTGTGTTTATAGGAATGTTCCACCATTCATTGGTGAGGTCACACACTGATGTCGGTCGAGAAGGCCTGGCTCTCGGTCTCCGTTCGAATTCATCCGAAAGGTGTTCTATCGGGTTCAGGTCAGGACTCTGTGCAGGCCAGTCAAGTTCATCCACACCAGACTCTGTCATCCATGTCTTTATGGACCTTGCTTTGTGCACTGGTGCACAGTCATGTTGGAAGAGGAAGGGGCCCGTTTCAAACTGTTCCCACAAGGTTGGGAGCATGTAATTGTCCAAAATGTTTTGGCATCCTGGAGCATTCAAAGTTCCGTTCACTGGAACTAAGGGGCCAAGCCCAACTCCTGAAAAACAACCACACACCATAATTCCTCCTCCGTCAAATTTGACACTCGGCTCAATGCAGTCCGAAATGTACCGTTCTTCTAACCCAGACTGGTCCATCAGATTGCCAGATAGAAAAGTGTGATTCATCACTCCAGAGAAGGCGTCTCCACTGCTCTAGAGTCCAGTGGCGACGTGCTTTACACCACTGCATCCCGCGCTTTGCTTTGGACTTGGTATGGCTTAGATGCAGCTACTCGGCCATGGAAACCCATTCAATGAAGCTCTCTGCGTACTGTACGTGGGCTAATTGGAAGGTCACATGAAGTTTGGATCTCTGCAGCAACTGATTGTGCAGAAAGTCTTTGCACTATGCGCTTCAGCATCCGCTGACCCCTCTCTGTCAGTTTACGTGGCCTACCACTTCGTGGCTGAGTTGCTGTTGTTCCCAAAACTCTTCCATTTTCTTATAATAAAGCCGACAGTTGACTTTGGAATATTTAGGAGCGAAGAAATTTCCCGCCTGGATTTGTTGCACAGGTGGCGTCCTATGACAGTTCCACGCTGGAAATCACTGAGAGCGGCCCATTCTTTCACAAATGTTTGTAGAAACAGTCTCCATGCCTAAGTGCTTGATTTTATACACCTGTGGCCGGGCCAAGTGATTAGAACACCTGATTCTGATCATTTGGATGGGTGGCCATATATGTATATATATATATATATATATATATATATATATATATATGTATATATATATATATATATATATATATACTGTGTATATATATATATATATATATATATATATATATATATATATATATATACTGTGTATATATATATATATATATATATATATATATATATATATATATATATATAATGTGTGTGTATACATATATGTATATATGTATATATATATATATATATATATATATATATATATATATATATATATATGTGTATATATTTGTACATATATATATAGAAATGTGTGTGTGTATATATATATATATATATATATATATATATATATATATATATATATATATATATATATATATATATATATATATATATATATTAGAGCTGCAACAACTAATCGATTAAAATCGATTATAAAAATAGTTGCTGATTAATTTAGTCATCGATTCATTGAATCTATGCTATGCGCATGCGCAGAGGCAATTTTTATTTTATTTTATTTTTTAAATTTTTTTTTTTTTTTTTTTTTTTTTTATAAACCTTTATTTATAAACTGCAACGTGTACAAACAGCTGAGAAACAATAATCAAAATAGGTATGGTGCCAGTATGCTGGTTTTTTTTCAGTAAAATACTGGAAAGGATAGAAATGTAGTTTGTCTCTTTTATCCGATTATTAATCGATTAATCGAAGTAATAATCGACAGATTAATCGATTATCAAATTAATCGTTAGTTGCAGCCCTAATAAATATGTATATATATATATATATATATATATATATATATATATATATATATATATATATATATATATATATATATATGCATATATATATATATATATATATATGCACATATATATATATATATATATATGCACATATATATATACATATATATATATATATATATATATATATATATATATATATATACATATATATATGTATATATATATATATATATATATATATATATATATATATATATATATATATATATATATATATATATATATATATATATATATATATATTTAGTGTACAACAAAATGAGTCCAACAACCAAAGTAGCAGTGCAGGCAAAAGGAAATAAAAGCACTGAGACAAAAAAATAATAATGTAACAAAATGAATAGTAGTAGGCTCTGGCAGGACTAATGAAGAAACATGTCTAACGAGAGAAGCAACAAAACAACTAATGAACTGTAAAAGCTGAAAAAAAATAAAAATCAGAATGCAGAGCCCGGAATTGGGACACGTCATGCGGAGACACAAGAGAAAATGCAAACAATGATCTGCTCTAGTCACGTGGTTAAAAAGGGGAGATGGTTCCTAAGTTTTATTCGCAGTTCTTAGTCATATTCTTGGACTAGGACATGTTTGTATGTAGATTCTACCATGAACCGTGTTCATACATTCTGACATGGTGACGTCAAACACCGTTGTAATTGAAATCATGAGGTCATACATTCATTATAAATGAATCTAGCTGTGACGTGCTCGCATGTTGGCTGACGGCGTGACCCCAACACGCAGAGACAGGTAGACGTGGTGCAGGGAAGACGTAAAGAAACCAACAGAAAGTTGCACTAACGTGGTACAAAAGCAGGTAACCGTGAGTGGAAAAAACACAAGACAAGGTCATGCAAAACAACAAAGCAGTGAGCAGGAAACTAACAGTACGCAGCAATATGCAATGAACCAGCGACATCTGTGAGGCACTGGCATATGAAACCTCCTGATTCATGCACAGGCAGGTGAGTCTCCTAATTACTAACATGCGGGGGCAGGTGTGCAGATCAGAACTCACGCCAGACGTAAAGTGGCTGAAAAGGAAGAGGGGAAGTGGAATGGGGGGGGGGGGGTGCTGGACAGGAATTAATAGCAAAACATGGGAAAACAACACAAACAAATCCAACCTGTCATGACGCTAGGGACAGTGTGTAGTGAAATGACTTCAGTTCGATTTCAACCACAACAAGGTTTTTGAATAAATGTGAAGCAAAGTACAGGAGTAAATATTTCACAGTGGAATTGTGGGGCGTCCAACGATTCACAGCCCTAATAATAACACATACAGTATGTAAGATAACCACTTTTGAGTAAGGGCACTTTGAATTGCTTGGAATCATATGGTGTGGACTTAGTACATGTACAAGGTTAACCCTTGTGTGGTGTTCGGGTCTGTGGGACCCGTTTTCATTTTTTATTAAAAGAAAAATGATGCAATTAATTAATTTTTCAAACCGAGGCTCACTGACTTTGGCTCATTTTCTGTGAAGAACATATATCAGAATACATATTTAATGACCACACACCATACACCCCCCCTACACATTTCTATTACATATAAGATGTCCGGGTCCACTGGACCCGGGGCTAATAGAAGTGTGGAAATTGATGTTCTGTGTACTACACACACACACACACACACACACACACACACACACACACACACACACACACACACACAGCAGGACTAGACAGGAGGAGGACAGAGTGTAGGTACACAGAACATCAGAGGGTCAAATGTGCGACAAAATGAGAGCAGACAGTGCTGACAAACAATGTTGCAACCTTGTGTGGGAACCGCAGGTGCAGAAACACAAAAGAAGAATCCCTGTGGGATGCAGAAATTGGCAGATACATTTTCCGTGCAAAGTTCATATTGTTGTTACTCAGCCAGCATTTGTGGGTCTGATGGACCCGTTGCATTTTGTGGCTTTTAATGCCTCACAATCAAACACTTTTATGTTAAAATACTGAACAGATGTTTATTGGGATAAGGTAAACATCTGTTCAGTATTTTAACATAAAAGCGTTTGTTTGTGAGGCATTAAAAGCCACAAAATGCAACGGGGTCCATCAGACCCACAAACGCTGGCTGAGTAACAACAATACGAACATTACACAAGGGTTAAGGGGCTCAACTTGGACACGGTATGGGGTTTAAAGGAGAAAACAAGGGTATACTTTTAAAACAAGATTTAAAATTGCACCTGGGGATAGGTTGATTGGCAACACTAAATTGGCCCTAGTGTGTGAATGTCAGTGTGAATGTTGTCTGTCTATCTGTGTTGGCCCTGTGATGAGGTGGCGACTGGTCCAGGGTGTACCCCGCCTTCCGCCCGATTGTAGCTGAGATAGGCTCCAGCGCCCCCCGCGACCCCGAAGGGAATAAGCGGTAGAAAATGGATGGATGGATGGACTTCATACTGTTGCAAATTGACATTACCCTATTCTCCGGACCATAGGGCGTACCGGATTATAAGGCGCACAGCCGATAAATGATCATTTTTAAAAATATTTTTTCATATATAAGGTGCACTGGATTATAGGGCGCATTAAAGGAGTCATATTATTATAATTTTTTTTCTAAATTGAAAAAACTTATTTGGTCAAAATGTTTGATAGATGATGTTTAACAGTCATATTATGATTTGTTTTCTAAATGTAAAACGCTTCCTTGTGGTCTACATAACATGTAATGGTAGTTCTTTGGTCAAAATGTTGCATAGATTATGTTCTACAGATCATCTTCAAGCCGCTTTCTGACAGTCGCTTCAGGATGCGCCGTTTTGTGGGCGGTCTTATTTCCGTGGCTCACTGTCGGCAGCGTCTACTCCCCGTCATCTTTGTTGTAGCGGTGTAGCGTGCAAGGACGGGAGTGGAAGAAGTGTCAAAAGATGGAGCTAACTGCTTTAATGACATTCAGACTGTACTTCAATCAATAACGGAGCAGCATCTCCTCATCTGTGGCTCACTAGTGCAACAACAATGCCGGAAAACGCTCTAATAACTAAAGTTCCTTGGGTGAATAATGTAAACTCACTACACCGGTATGTTTTAGCGCTTTCATGGCGAGTTTACTGACAGATATAAGTAAGAACTTTACACTACTTTATATTAGAAATGGCAACAGCGGAGGATGACTGTCCCATAATAAGAAGATCGAGAAAAATAATTTTTCAGGATTTATGCAGATCCCAAATACAGATCAGCAGGTACCAGAAGGTAAGAAAAGTTGCTTTTGCATAATATTGCAAAACAAAGCGCCAGATAATATGTCTTACCTTATACACACACCATAATAATACTCTTATGTTGAAGCACAGTACAATCCATCAAGCGGTGCGGCTTCATTGCTTACCAAAGTCGTACTAAAACATTTTGATAGATTTTTGAGCGCCGTGTGTAATGTTCTATATTTCCAACGGAACATATAAAATGTCGGTGTTGTTTACTTGAGTCATATTGCCATCATACTGCAGTCTACACATATCTCTTATGTTTGACTGCCATCTACTGGTCACACATATCATTACACCATATACTAAATAAAATTGCTTTGAGGTCGGTAAACAAAACCAGAGCGTTATAAGGCACACTGTCGAGTTTTGAAGAAAAAAAAAGGGTTTTAGGAAAATATGGTATATTTGTCTATACCTTTGAAGGCCTACCTTGTAACTTCTAGTTTGTTTGTTTTTGTTTAATTCTAGCTGCTCCTCAACTCATTGAGAAACCTCAAGATGTCCAGAAGCTCATTGATGACTCGTTGGTGTGGGAATGTAAAGCCACGGGGAAGCCGAAACCCTCCTACAGGTGGATGAAAAATGGAGAGAACCTGGAGCCTGCAGAGGTGAGTTACCCTAAACACTATTAGACTGGACACCAATTGAAGGGGTTTGGTGATGTATGTATGAATGTGAATACATGTTTGGTGGTGGTCATATGTGCAAATTGGCAGCCACACTTCCGTCGGTCTGATTACTGTTTTGCACACTCTTGGCATTCTCTCGATGAGCTTCAAGCACACCTGTGAAGTGAAAACCATTTCAGGCTGTTTTGAAGAAACTAGAATATATAACATGTTTTCAGTTATTTTACCTTTTTTTGTTAAGTACATACAGGCCAAAAGTTTGGACACACCTTCTCATTCACAACATAGCTGATGGTCCCAACCCCATTGATAAAGCAAGAAATTCCACTAATCAACGCTGATAAGGCACACAAGTGAAAACTATTTCAGGTGACTACCTCTTGAAGCTCATCGAGAGAATGCCAAGAGTGTGCAAAGCAGTAATCAAAGCAAAGGGTGGCTATTTTGAAGAAACTAGAATATAAAACATGTTTTCAGTTATTTCACCTTTTTTTTGTTAAGTACATAACTCCACATGTGTTCATTCATGGTTTTGATGCCTTCAGTGACAATCTACAATGTAAATAGTCATGAAAATAAAGAAAACGCATTGAATGAGGAGAAGGTGTGTCCAAACGTTTGGCCTGTACTGTATATCATGGTGTAGATTTTAGGTCAGGGGTGTCGAACTCATTTTAGATCAGGGGGCCACATAGAGAAAAATCTACTCCCAAATGGGTCGGACTAGTAAAATCACGACACGATAACTTAGAAATAAAGACGAATTCAGATTGTTTTCTTTGTTTAAAAATAGTACAAGCACATTCTGAAAATGTACAAATCATAATGTTGTTGTTTTTTTTTAATATAATTTATTTGTCGTTATTTATATTTTCTGAATAAATTACGTGATAATCAGTCAACTCATTGGTGTTAGTTTTCAATCAAGATAAAAAAAAATGATATCAAAATCAAATTGCAGGATGTTATTTATGTAGTTTGATCATTTTCCTTTAGCGCCGCCCTAGTGGCTCTCTGGAGCTTTTTCAGAAATGTATGAAAAATGGAAAAAGATGAGGGGAAAACAATCTATTTTTTGTTTTAATATGGTTTCTGTAGGAGGACAAACATGACACAAACCTCCCTAATTGTTATAAAGCACACTGTTTATATTAAACATGCTTCACTGATTCGAGTATTTGGCGAGCGCCGTTTTGTCCTACTAATTTTGGCGCTCCTTAAACTCACCGTAGTTTGTTTACATGTATAACTTTCTAGGACGTGTTTTATGCCACTTCTTTTTCTGTCTCATTTCAAACTTTTAAGGTTGTGCATGAAAGGTGAGTTTTGTTGATGTTATTGACTTGTGTGGAGTGCTAATCAGACATATTTGGTCACTGCATGACTGCAAGCTAATCGATGCTAACATGCTATTTAGGCTAGCTATATGTACATATTGCATCATTATGCCTCATTTGTAGCTATATTTGAGGTCATTTAGTTTCCTTTAAGTCCTCTTAATTCAATTTATATCTCATGACACACTATCTGTATGTAATATGGCTTTTAATTTTTTTGCGGCTCCAGACAGATTTTTTTTTTGTATTTTTGGTCCAATATGGCTCTTTCAACATTTTGGGTTGCCGACCCCTGTCCTAGACTGATGCATTAACATCATGTGGTTTATTTTGTCAAAAATGTCAGGTTAATTTTTATTCGGGACGGCGTGGCGCTGTTGGGAGAGTGGCCGTGCCAGCAACCCGAGAGTTCCTGGTTCAATCCCCACCTTCTACCAACCTCGTCACGTCCGTTGTGTCCTTGAGCAAGACACTTCATCCTTGCTGGGTCGTGGTTAGGGCCTTGCATGGCAGCTCCCGCCATCAGTGTGTGAATGTGTGTGTGAATGGGTGTTACGTTCCACGTAGTGGTGGTATGTTTTGTTCATTTCTTTGACAGCACCTGTATTCCCAAGCTAGGCTAGTGTTGTGTCTTGGTTACTTTTCAATAACACTAATTTTTGTCGTCAATTATTGGCTTCGATGTCTTTCATTTACAACTCATTTGGTTTATACACTTTTATGTTGCGTTTCCCTACGATCCCTAGACTCTGAGCCATCTGGGAACGTAACATAAATTGGGGGCTCCTCCGGGATTTTCTTAAAACTGAATTGCCTGTACTTTGTTTGGCGTGCTTGTGTTTGTGATAGACCACAATGGTACGAGTATTTGAATTAGATGAGTTTATTTGTAATAGTGTCAAAGCACTTTGAGTACCTTGAAAGTATAACCTATTTACCATTTGGAAAACTCATCCTAACCTGACTTTCGCCAGACCCTTGTAGTCCGCGGATCTCCACACAAGGATCTGGGCTCGAGATAGCAAAAAATAATGAACCAATCAAGATCGCCGGGCGGGATTTCATAGATGTGAGGTAGCGCCGAAGCGATTGTCTGATTCACACAACAATGACGGCACACAGCGAGGAGTCGTGTGCTCACATTGATTCTGCTATTGCAACTGTTTGGTGGAATCTATTGCTGCGTTGTTTCAGTAAACATTCTCTAACTTTTCGCTTTGTCTTTATCCAATGTGTCGGCTGTTCCGTTTTGGATTTCCCAGCGTTGCTCTCATCAGCGTCACGGGTTGATTTGGATGTGAGTGGTTGAAGTAGCACGTCATTCAAGATAACGGACAAGTGGTTTATCCAATCACATGCAATGATTTTTTTTACAAAATACATCTCTTATTGAGAAGTCCCAGATCCTTGTGTGGAGCTCAGCGAACGACAAGGATCTGGCGAGAGTCAGGTTAAACTCATCCCACGGGCCGGATAAAACCTGTTGGCGGGCCTGATCCGGCCCTCGGGCCTTACGTTTAACACCCCTGTTTTAGGCCGTATCGCCCATCCCTAACGCCTATGAAAGAACTGTATAGTTTGATGGTTCAGAAAGCAATCGGAAAGGGCAGTGTTTTTCAACCGTGTTAACCCATATTTGGGTTAAAAAAAACAATTTCAAACCAGTAACTATAGTCTGCAAATTATGTGTTGTTGTTGTTGAGTGTTGGTGCTGTCTAGAGCTCGGCAGAGTAACCGTGTAATACTCTTCCATATCAGTAGGTGGCAGCCGGTAGCTAATTGCTTTTTAAATGCAGGTAAAAAAGGTGTCTTATGATTCAACCAAAAATAAACAAAAGATGAGTGCCCTTAAGAAAAGACATTGAAGCTTAGGGAAGGCTATGCAGAACGAAACTAAAACTGAACTGGCTACAAAGTAAACAAAAACAGAATGCTGGACGACAGCAAAAACTTACTGTGGAGCAAAGACGGCGTCCACAATGTACGTCCGAACATGACATGACAATCAACAATGTCCCCACAAAGGATAAAAACAACTGAAATATTCAGTAGATGCGGGAAATATCGCTCAAAGGAAGACATGAAACTGCTACAGGAAAATACCAAAAAAAGAGAAAAAGCCACCAAAATAGGAGCGCAAGACAAGAACTAAAACATTACACACAGGAAAACAGCAAAAAAATCAAAATAAGTCATGGCGTATGTGACAGGTCGTGACAGTACACCTACTTTGAGACAAGAGCTATATTGATGCATGCTTGGTTATGCTTTAAAGTCATATCCAACAATTGCGACAATGACTTTTTAGTTTATGATTTCTGCTGGTGGTGTTTAAACGCAAAAAAATGTGCCTTGGCTCAAAAAAGGTTGAAAACCACTGGCATAGGGTACATATCTATCACATTTGGAGAAAAAAATCGGAATTGTACAGTTCGCACTGACTTGAAAAAAAGCAGATACAGCATACTTGCCAACCTTGAGACCTCCGATTTCGGGAGGGGGGGGCGGGGCGTGGTTGGGGGCGTGGTTAAGAGGGGAGGAGTATATTGACAGCTAGAATTCACCAAGTCAAGTATTTCATATATATATATATATATATATATATATATATCCTGAAAATATGCAAACAAAACTGTGTTTACATAATTGATACTTCAAACTTGCATAAATAAATCTTAAGGAATATAACATAACTTGGCTTCTGAGAGCTTCAAAATGTAATGAATAAAATGCTAAAGTGGTTGATAAACAAGCAATTATTTTAATAATTAAATATGGTCATTTTAAATGAATTATTATGATAATTTAAAATGAATTATTTCAAATATGTTTATTTTAATTCTATGGCTGGATGTAATAAGGAGTCAGAAAAAATACAAATAAAAATACAATTAATTTTGATGAGTTTAGCAAAATATGTAAAAATTTATTTATTTTTTATTTTTATTTTTTATTAATAAATATATTTATTTTTAGGTAAGATAAACATAATAATACAATTTGTCTCTAGTATGGATGATTTAGTTCTTGTCACCCTGTTGTCCTCCCGTTGTGGAAAAAAGGCTGTCCTCACTCAGGTCCGCATGGAGCTGGAGGACACCTCCAGCTCCGGCTGAAAATGGGGAGATTTTCGGGAGAATATTTGTCCCGGGAGGTTTTCGGGAGAGGCGATGAATTTCGGGAGTCTCCCGGAAAATTCGGGAGGGTTGGCAAGTATGAGATACAGGGCAACAAAAAAAAAATTGGATTTGACCAAGAGTGTGAACATTGCTTCAGTAGAATTGGAAAATACCGTTTTGGTCCAGCACATCCCTGGCAGTTTTGTTGAACGAGGTTCCCTGAATGGAAAGCCGTGTTGTGTGCTTACACAACATGATGCTGCGTGTTCTGGCTCGACTGACTAATTACCATGCATGAGCTTCTTTCTGCATTACAGCGCAGCTCCTTCCCCCTGCCAACACATTGTTCTACGCTTGTACTCAGCAACATGTTCTTCAAAGGAGCTCTAGTTGGATGATTGCAATGCGTCCGTAAACAAACAAAATGGTCACGTTTTAAAAACATCCTTCAATCACCAGTGATGGTTTACAATTTGGTTCTCGAACTAACCAAATGCTTTTTTTGGGTAACACTTTAGTATGGGGAACACATTTTCACCATTAATTAGTTGCTTATTAACATGCAAATTAGTAACATATTGGCTCTTAATTAGTCATTATTAAGTACTTATTAATGTCTTATTATACAACCAGTAAGCCATTAACTAAGAGTCTTCCATCAATAACCTCAGAATTATTGCTCATTCGTAACGAGAGATGTCCGATAATATCGGACTGCCGATATTATCAACCGATAAATGCTTTAAAATGTGATATCGGAAATTATCGGTTTCAAAAAGTAAAATGTATGACTTTTTAAAACACCGCTGTGTACACGTAGGGAGAAGTACAGAGCGCCAATAAACCTTAAAGTCACTGCCTTTGCGTGCCGGCCCAGTCACATAATATCTACGGCTTTTCACGCACACAAGTGAATGCAAAGGCATACTTGGTCAACAGCCATACAGGTCACACTGAGGGTGGCCGTATAAACAACTTAAACACTGTTACAAATATGCGCCACACTCTGAACCCACACCAAACAAGGATGACAAACACATTTCGGGAGAACATCCGCACCGTAACACAACATAAGCACTATACATAATCATAATACCAGGGCGTCTAGTGAGGGGCATTTTGTACTCCCTCATCCCAGGAAGAATGCTTTGCGGAAATCTTTTATTTATAGATCTGTATCGCTCTGGAATAACCTGCCTCAAATTCTCACCGGCATTGAAAGTACACAGGTTTTTAAAAAGAAAGTAATATTTTATCGGAGTCTCTAAATTAGTTTGCTTGTTGATGATTTTGTTTGATTTTATATTGTGTAGCTATATTTATATGGTAATTATTATTCTGTGACTGTAAATTGTTTGCTTGTTTTCTTATTCATGCTTTTATTTTCTTCTGTATTGTGTAGTTATCAATCAATCAATCGATGTTTATTTATATAGCCCTAAATCACAAGTGTCTCAAAGGGCTGCACAAGCCACAACGACATCCTCAGTACAAAGCCCACATAAGGGCAAGGAAAAACTCACCCCAGTGGGACGTCGATGTGAATGACTATGAGAAACCTTGGAGAGGACCGCATATGTGGGTAACCCCCCCCCCTCTAGGGGAGACCGAATGCAATGGATGTCGAGTGGGTCTAACATAATATTGTGAGAGTCCAGTCCATAGTGGATCCAACATAATAGTAAGAGTCCAGTCCATAGTGGGGCCAGCAGGACAACATCCTGTTATAATTATATGCTTTTACTTGTAATTGTATTGAGTTTGTGGACCCCAGGAAGACTAGTGGGTTGTTGTGGCAACCAGCTAATGGGGATCCTTAATAAAAAATAAAAATCAAATAAACACAACAGAACAAATACCCAGAACCCACCTCAACCTCCTCATGCTCTCTCAGGGAGAGCATGTCCCCAAATTCCAAGCTGCTGTTTTGAGGCATGTTAAAAAAAAAAAATGCACTTTGTGACTTCAATAATAAATATGGCAGTGCATTTTTTTCCATAACTTGAGTTGATTTATTTTGGAAAACCTTGTTACATTGTTTAATGCATCCAGCGGGGCATCACAACAAAATTAGGCATAATAATGTGTTAATTCCACGACTGTATATATTGGTATCGGTTGATATCGGAATCGGTAATTAAGAGTTGGACAATATCGGAATATCGGATATCGGCAAAAAAGCCATTATCGGATATCTCTATTAGTAACCCTAACCCTACCCCTACTAAAAACCCCAACCCCAACCCCTAACCCTCCTATCGTCTAAATTAAGTCTTTGTTACTTTAATAAGCAACTAATTAATGGTGAATATGTTCCCCATACTAAAGTGTTGCCCTTTTTTGGCATTTGCTGGAAAAATTGCAAGAAGTATGTCCATATTCTACTGTGAGATTATTCTAGTGGATCATTTCGTTCTGATTGTTCAGAAAGGACTGATTGGGGCATTCGAGTGTGCTAAGTACCTGATGAGCAAACAGGTGTTATGCTAATTACATTTATTATGCAAAAAATAAATAAAAAATTTAAGTGAGCAAACACACCAGAGGATATCGATCAGTGCTGGATTGTAATACAAGTTGTTGGAATGTTCCCAGTCTGGCAGCAGAAACACAGTGAAGCCTCTGTGTAATAAAGCAGATGTGGCTTGAAATCAGGATGAATAATCAACGGCATGTTCAGCCAGGAGCTGTGATATTGTTTTAATTTTGTTTAAAGCAGTGTGAAAATACTCTTGATAGTCCATTTTTAAATGGTGAAACCTAACAAATGTGCCACGAGTTATTTCTGTTTGACAGGTGGACATCTTTAAAGGGGAACATTATCACAATTTCAGAAGGGTTAAAACCATTAAAAATCAGTTCCCAGTGGCTTATTATATTTTTCGAAGTTTTTTTCAAAATTTTACCCATCACGCAATATCCCTAAAAAAAGCTTCAAAGTGCCTGATTTTAACCATCGTTATATACACCCGTCCATTTTCCTGTGACGTCACGCAGTGATGCCAACAAAAACAAACATGGCGCATAGAACAGCAAGATATAGCGACATTAGCTCGGATTCAGACTCGGATTTCAGCGGTTTAAGCGATTCAACAGATTACGCATGTATTGAAACGGATGGTTGTAGTGTGGAGGCAGGTAGCGAAAATGAAATTGAAGAAGAAACTGAAGCTATTGAACCATATCGGTTTGAACCGTATGCAAGCGAAACCGATGAAAACGACACGGGAGAAAGCGAGGACGAATTCGGCGATCGCCTTCTAACCAACGATTGGTATGTGTTTGTTTGGCATTAAAGGAAACTAACAACTATGAACTAGGTTTATAGCATATGAAATACATTTGGCAACAACATGCACTTTGAGAGTGCAGACAGCCCATTTCAGGCGCGCTAAGAACATATATTTTTCCACGATTTCAGCACTCAGGTTAACCATACCTAAATAGACACAAAATACTGCATTACACAAGACTACCCGAATGTACTCGAATGATTGAAAAAAATAAATGTTTTTAAGCTAAATTATTGGTAAACACAGTTTATGTATAATAATTTACGTAAAACCGCGAGTAATGAATAACGTTTTCATCAATTAATATATTCTGTAGACATACCCTCATCCGCTCTCTTTTCCTGAAAGCTGATCTGTCCAGTTTTGGAGTTGATGTCAGCATCTGCTTTGAGTGTCGCAGGATATCCACACATTCTTGCCATCTCTGTCGTAGCATAGCTTTCGTCGGGTAAAGTGTGCGGAACAAACGACTGACCATTTCGTCGGCTTTCCCCACAGCCTCGTATTTTGAACAAATTTCGTCCAATTTCTTGCCACTTTCGCATCTTTGGGCCACTGGTGCAACTTGAATCCGTCCCTGTTCGTGTTGTTACACCCTCCGACAACACACCGACGAAAGTGAGAAAATGGCGGATTGCTTCCCCATCGCTCCGAGAGCGAATAATAGAAAGGCGTTTAATTCGCCAAAATTCACCCATTTAGAGTTCGGAAATCGGTTAAAAAAATATATGGTCTTTTTTCTGCAACATCAAGGTATATATTGACGCTTACATAGGTCTGGTGATAATGTTCCCCTTTAAGTCATGTGGTTAATCACATAAATTAGCACATTAATCATGAATAATGATGCCATTTTTTTTCTGACCTCACACACTTTTTAACCCTAAGCACAGATGGCTACCTGGAAGGCAGCTTGGGTTGTAACAGTCAGTGATCAGATCAATGCAAAGATGAATTGAAGAAACTCCAACTGGTGTGCTCGGTGGCAAATTTTAGTTGAAAATACACCAAGACGGCACTTAAATAACATCGTTACCAGATGTTGAGCAAATAAATTGATTGTACTCAAGTAAAACGTTCTGATAATAAAATTGTACAAACCCCAAAACCAGTAAATTTGGCACGTTGTGTAAATGGTAAATAAAAACAGAATACAATGATTTGAAAATCATTTTCAACCTATATTCAATTGAATAGACTGCAAAGACAAGATACTTAACGTTTAAACTGGAAAACAATGTTATTTTTTGCAAATATTAGCTCATGTGGAATTTGATGCATGCAACATGTTTCGAAAAAGCTGGCACAAGTGGCAAAAAAGACTGAGAAAGTTGACGAATGCTCAATAACACTTAATTGGAACATCCCACAGGTGAACAGGCTAATTGGGAACAGGTGGGTGCCATGATTGGGTATAAAATCAGCTTCCATTCACATTCAAGAATGGGGCGAGGGTCACCGCTTTGTGAACAAATGCGTGAGCAAATTGTCGAACAGTTTAAGAACAACATTTCTCAACGAGCTATTGCAAGGAATTGAGGGATTTCACCATCTACGGTCCGTAATATCATCAAAAGGTTCAGAGAATCTGGAGAAATCACTGCACGTCCGATATTACGGACCTTCGATCCCTCAGGCGTCTAAAAGCGACATCAGTGTGTAAAGGATATCACCACATGGGCTCAGGAACACTTCAGAAAACCACTGTCAGTAACTACTAGGGATGTCCGATAATGACTTTTTTGCCGATATTCCGATATTGTCCAACTCTTAATTACCGATATATGCAGTCGTGGAATTAACACATTATTATGCCTAATTTGGACAGCCAGGTATGGTGAAGATAAGGTCATTTAAAAAAAATAAAAAATAAAATAAAATAAGATAAATTAATTAAAAACATTTTCTTGAATAAAAAAGAAAGCAAAACAATATAAAAACAGTTATATAGAAACTAGTAATTATTTGAAAATGAGTAAAATTAACTGTTAAAGGTTAGTACTATTAGTGGACCAGCAGCACGCACAATCATGTGTGCTTACGGACTGTATCCCTTGCAGACTGTATTGATATATATTGATATATAATGTAGGAACCAGAATATTAATAACAGAAAGAAACAACCCTTTTGTGTGAATGAGTGTAAATGAGGGAGGGAGGTTTTTGGGGTTGGTGCACTAATTGTAAGTGTATCTTGTGTTTTTTATGTCGATTTAATAAAAAATAAAAAAAAAATAAAAATAAAAAAACGATACCGATAAAAAAAAAAGCGATACCGATAATTTCCGATATTACATTTTAAAGCATTTATCGGCCGATAATATCGGCAGGCTGATATTATCGGACATCTCTAGTAACTACAGTTCGTCACTACATCGGTAAGTGCAAGTTAAAACTCTACCATGCAAAGCAAAAGCCATTTATCAACAACACCCAGAAACGCTGCCGGCTTCGCTGGGCCCGAGCTCATACTACTATGATTACATCGATATTTTTTAATATCACAAAATCTTTTTTCGTTTTTTTTTTAATTCATATTATGTTTATAAACTCAAGGAAATACGTCCCTGGAAACATGAAGACTTTGAATATTACCAATGTATGATCCTGTAACGACTTGGTATCGGATCGACACCAACATTTGTGGTATCATCCAAAACTCATGTAAAGTATCAAACAACAGAAGAATAAGTGTGTAGAGGTTGCCCTCTAGTGGGTTCCTCGGACCACCACACACTGCCACGAGAGCCCGGATTTCAGGGTGCAACACTGTTTTATTTTCATAAATATTGAGAGGCTTTTGCTTTCCAGCAAAATGTCTGTTTCTTAGTCCGTGTCTCTCTCTCTCTTTCTGGCTCCCACTCCAACTCCAACTCCGTGTCTCGTTCCGGCTGCTGCTAATAAAGGCGACAGGTGATTAGATAACAAGCCCCAACTGGGCCATCCACTCACCTGTCGCTGTCTTCGAGGCAGGCCCGCAGGCCACGCCCCCCCTCCACAAAGTGATTATGACATTTTAACAGAAGTGCAGATAGAACATGTTAAAAGAGAAAGTAAGCAGATATTAACAGTAAATGAACAAGTAGATTAATAATTCATTTTCTACCACTTGTCCTTAATAATGTTGACAACATAATGGAATGGGAAATGACACAATATGTTACTGCATAGCTAAAATAAGAGTTTTTGTTTGCTTACTTACCACTAAAAGACAAGTTGTCTTGTGTGTTCACTATTTTATTTAAGGACAAACTTGCAATAAGAAACATATGTTTAATTTTTTTGTTAAAATAAAGCCACTTTTTGTGGTCCCCTTTATTTAGAAAAGTATCGAAATACATTTTGGTACCGGTACCAACCAGTGACGTGCAGTCACTAGAGGCAGGTGAGGCGGGGCCTCACCTGCCATCATGGAAAGAAAAAAAATGTAAAAAGAAAAAAAATTAATTAAATTGTTATATGTATCCAGTGATTATACTATAAAGTTATTTTCCATTTAACTTCACCAGTTTTAGATAATTTTTATTCAAAATTGCTGAATTTTCACATTTGCCGTTCAAATACTGAGAAGAGACGGTGCGGTGAACAGCAGCCAGTTGAGGCATGTCACTCAGTGCCTCAACATGGATTCCGGACTCGGCTAACTGCTGGCCTGCTGTGCAGTGAGACCGTATTGCTATATGAATTATATTATACATTTCCATAGTTTAGTTAGCTGAGGTATATAATGTACAGTGTATTTTGTCAACAACTGTATGTGTGTAACGTATTTCTTGTGCTGAGCGATCATAAAACGGCTGCAAAAGACGCACTGACTGAGCCCCCAGTAGCCCCGCCTCCTGCACCCCCGCCGTAGAATTGTTATATCAACTAAAGCCCACACTTAAACTTTCCACGTGCAAGATTGAATCTATTTAAAAAAGTTATTTCATAAGAAGCCAAAAAGTGCAAAAACAATAATGTTCGTGTTGGAGGAGTTGTGAATGACTGCAGGACCACAACATTAGGTACACCTGCAGACTGCAGGTGTACCTAATTCACAACTCCTCCAACACGAATATTATTGTTTTTGCACTTTTTGGCTTCTTATTAAATAACTTTTGTAACCTATTTTCATGGGCTTTCCTCTTTGTGATGTTAAGTTCCTGTTATGCGCTGTTATACAGTATATGCCTCGAGCTCTTATTTTGAAGGCGCTAAGAGCGGAAGTGATGACATGGGGTGGAGCGGAAGTTTTTGAAAGAAGGTAAATAAAGTGGTCCTCGTGTAAACTGGAGCCTCCGTGTTTGTTATTTTGTAGTTTCATACAGTATAGGCGACATTTATAAACCCTCGGTTACACTTTTGTAAATAGATTCAATCTTGCACGTGGAAAGCTTAAGTGAGGGCTTTAGTTGCGGCGCATGGACTTAATTTGTAAGTAAAGGTAAGACCATAATAACGTTTTTTTTATTAAATGTGCTTTTTTGTGTGCTAGTTTGTATGTGTAAAGTTAAAGTTAAGTTAAAGTACCAATGATTGTCACACACACACTAGGTGTAATGAAATTTGTCGTCTGCATTTGACCCATCCCCTTGTTCACCCCCTGGGAGGTGAGGGGAGCAGTGGGCAGCAGCGGCGCCGCGCCCGGGAATCATTTTTGGTGATTTAACCCCCAATTCCAACCCTTGATGCTGAGTGCCAAGCAGGGAAGAATGCTATGTATGAGCTTTTAAACATAACCCGTTAACTGCTGCCAATCAAATGGTGAATAAGATACTCTTTAGGGTTCATATGTTTATAAATTTGACTGTGATGAAGTCAGTGCCTCACCAGCCATCAACCTCACCGCACGTCACCGGTACCAACATATTGGTATCGGGACAACACTAGTTTGTTTCATGTTTTCAATGTTGAAAACCGCCAATGTTGACGTTTGAAGTCGAAACAAGCGGGTTCCACACAAACTGTTTACAGTCAAAGACAATTCGGTTGCGTTCTATAATATATTGAACACGTATATAAACTGTGTCATTTACGGTTTGCCTTCCCCACAATTTGGCTGAGTATTATGAAATGCTTGATTAAAAGGTTACGCTGACTGTGGATTTTTGTGCATCCGTTAAGTACCTCTCAAACACAGCCGTAAGACATTGATATATTCACACTCCACAGGTGAATGGATAATCAGCAAAGGTGTTACATTGTTTGAAATGCCACCATTAACCACGGACGCGAAACGAGGGAAAGGTCAATGGCATACGAGAGACGCCGTAGGAAGAGAACGCTCCGTTTTTGTTGTTTTTTTCATCACTGTGAAGTCACATTCATCCTTCCAGGTGTTGTTGTCCACTGGAATATTCTATCTCCCTGGCTACCTTTTTGAGTGGGAATCATTTTTCGATATTGCAAAATGCATCAACATTTTAACTTTTTTCTTTTGATTCTATCTTTTCTATTAAGACAACAAGCAACATGAGTCAGGATCAGGGAGACCAAGGTTCCATAATTACAAGGCGACCGTGGCATTCATCTTTTGCCATTCATGTGCAGTTTCACATCAAATAAACAACATTACCATTCCCTTTCTACCAGAACTACTCATGTGGCCCCTTAATGATAAATCAACGCATGATTTGACTCCGCATTATGCTTATTAATAATAATAATGATAAATGATGTTATTTGTAAAAAGCACTTTACATTGAGTAAACAATCTCAAAGTGCTACAGTGTATTAAACAATTAATAAAATACAAAAATAATATAAATAAATAAAAATAAAAACTACAACAGCCTAATAGCTAGAACTAGTATGCATATATCTAAAAAAAAAAAAAAGGCTTTCTTAAAAAGAAGGGTTTTTAGGCATTTTTTAAAATCATCCACAGTCTGTGGTGCCCTCAGGTGGTCAGGGAGAGCATTCCACGGCCTGGGAGCGGCGGAGCAGAAAGAATGTTTTTTTTTTGCCGATATCCGATATTCCGATAGTGTCCAACTCTTAATTACCGATTCCGATATCAACCGATACCGATATATACAGTCGTGGAATTAACACATTATTATGCCTAATTTTGTTGTGATGCCCCGCTGGATGCATTAAACAATGTAACAAGGTTTTCCAAAATAAATCAACTCAAGTTATGAAAAAAAAATGCCAACATGGCACTGCCATATTTGTTATTGAAGTCACAAAGTGCATTCTTTTTTTTAACATGCCTCAAAACAGCAGCTTGGAATTTGGGACATGAGGAGGTTGAGGTGGGGGGGAGGGGGGGTGTATATTTTAGTGTCCCGGAAGAGTTAGTGCTGCAAGGGGTTCTGGGTATCTGTCCTGTTGTGTTTATGTTGTGTTACGGTGCGGATGTTCTCCCGAAATGTGTTTGTCATTCTTGTTTGGTGTGGGTTCACAGTGTGGCGCATATTTGCAACAGTGTTAAAGTTGTTTATACGGCCACCCTCAGTGTGACCTGTATGGCTGTTGACCAAGTATGCATGGCATTCACTTGTGTGTGTGAAAAGCCGTAGATATTACGTGATTGGGCCGGCATGCAAAAGAAGTGCTTTTAAGGTTTATTGGCGCTCTGTACTTCTCCCTACGTCCGTGTACACAGCGGTGTTTTAAAAAGTCATAAATTTTGCTTTTTGAAACCGATACCGATCATTTTGAAACCGATACCGATAATTTCCGATATTACATTTTAAAGCATTTATCGGCCGATAATATCGGCAGTCCGATATTATCGGACATCCCTAATTATAAATGAATGTGTTGTGGCAGTTGCGGATGTCACCAATGCGGCGGTTTGGGGGAAACACTCAATTGCTTTTCCAAGCGCGTCTTTAACGGTGAACTGCCAACATGAGAATGCTAAACAGGAAGTGCTTCAAGTTTAATGGCTTTTGTAAAAAAGACAAAGTCTAAGGTCATTGTGTTCTTCATGGTGTTTTGAAACTGCACCAATTTTTTGCCTCAGAATTTTCAACTAACATAAAGTGTTTTGCCAAGAGGATTATTTGTACTGTGTACATTTTCAGAATGTACTTATTATATTTTTAGCCAAAGTAAGACAAAGAAAACAATGTTGAAGTTGTCTGTATTTTTTAAGTTACTATGCCACATACTTGCCAACCCTCCCGGATTTTCCGGGAGACTCCCAAAATTCAGCGCCTCTCCCGAAAACCTCCCGGGACAAATTATCTCCCGAAATTCAGGCGGACTCAGGTCCGCAACGGTGTGCCTGCCCAATGACGTTATAACTGTAGAATGATCGAGGGCGAGTTCTTGGTTCCTTATGTGGGTTTATTGTAAGGCAGTTTCATTAACGTCCTCCCAGCGGGGCAACAACACACAACAACAGCAGTCATGTTTTTGTCTACCGTAAAGCAGTTCGTCTGCCGTAAACAGCAATGTTGTGACACTCTTAAACAGGACAATACTGCCATCTAGTGCATTTGATGAAAGCACTTTTGTGCGTGCCACACAGCAATGCATCATCAGACAGGGTGTTCAGCATGGTTAGAAAAATAGTGACAGAGAATAGAACAAGGATGGACAATTCAACCCTTAACTCAACAAGTATATGTGTAAATAAATGAACACTGAAATTCAAGTATTTCTTTTATATATATATATATATATATATATATATATATATATATATATATATATATATATATATATATATATATATATATATACAATAAAATAAATATATATGTATAGCTAGAATTCACTGAAAGTCAAGTATTTCTTATATATATATATATATATATATATATATATATATATATATATATATATATATATATATATATATATATATATATATATATATACATATGTGTCGGATGTGTTAATGTCCTTGCGTATTACCTTAGATTGGACGCAAGGACATTAACACATCCGACACATATGTAGGATTAACCGAGGGAGAATTCAAAACCAGATGGAACAATCACAAGGCTTCTTTCAGGAACAAAAACCTGCGAAATACCACAGAACTCAGCAAACACATTTGGGACCTCAAAGACAATAATGTTGAATATTCAATAACATGGCAAATTCTTGCATCCAGCACACCTTACAATAGTGGTAATAAAAGATGCAACCTATGCTTGAAAGAGAAACTGTTTATTATTTACCGTCCAGACCTGTCATCCCTCAACAAGCGCAGCGAAATTGTAACAGCATGCCGCCATAGACGGAAACACCTCCTAGGTAACACATGAGCCAATCACCACGCCCCTACGCCAGCCTGTACCCACCCACTCTGTGCCCTATATAAACCATGGTATGCGAATGCTCCCATTAAAATCTCCTGATGATTGAGGGTACCCCCCCTCATGAAACAGGCCTGTAGAGATGAAATAGTCTTGTGATTTTTTTTTTCCCACACATACATATATATATATATATATATATATATATATATATGAAATACTTGACTTGGTGAATTCTAGCTGTAAATATACTTCTCCCATCTTAGCCACGCCCCCAACCACGCCCCTCCCCCACCTCACGAAATCGGAGGTCTCAAGGTTGGCAAGTATGCTATGCCATGATTTTACCAGTCCGGCCCTTGTGGGAATAGATTTTCCTCCATGCGGCCCCTGAGCTAAAATTAATTTGCACCCCTACTTTAAAGACTCTTATCACGCTGATGTCATTACTACTTCAATAAATAAAGCTGTGGGGCTCTCCGGGTTCCTTGGACCACCAATGACGGACATGACAGCCTCGTTCATCTTTTTTTTTTAATGATTTATTTTTGCAATAAATGTTCTTTCCAGTCCTTTCTGTCCGTCTCGCTCTCACTCTCGTTCGTGCTCGTTTTTCTGTCCCACCATCAACAACAACGCTCTCTCCCTCCTTCCCGACTGCTGCCTTTAACAGAGCGACAAGTCATCAGACAAACCCTCACAGCTGTGTCATCTACGCACCTGTCACTGATCTCGAAGCCGGTCCTGGCACACCCCGCTTCGCTGCAGGTCCGCAGGCCACGCCCCCCCCACAAAAGCCAATAAAGCATTTACATGACGAACGACTCTCAAATGAACAAATTGCTTCTGTTCATCTGTTCTCATCGTTCACTTGAAAGAGCCGTTCACAAGACTCAAGTCGTTCGCGAAAACGTCACATCTCCCCTCACAGTTTCCGAGAGTACGGTAAATACAATTGGAGCTTTTCCAAAATCCGATAACAGAACCCTGCGCCTTCAATTAACGATTCGATCTGTTTACTTGTTTCTTCATACTGTATCGTATTTTCCTTGACCGGAGCACAATCTCTTCAGCCCGCCAATAAAGAGCCTGCCTTCTTTGTGAGTTCAATAACGCTTAAACTGAAGGGTAACGAGGAGAGGCGCGCCTGCAAATGAGCATGAAGACAAATCCAAACTTTGATGCACGGCACAAAAGGGCTAAAAAGATGCGGCGTATTATTTACACTGATTCGTTTCATGCATCCTCGTTATCTCTAATATAGATTCTAATCTGATTGTTGCGAGGGAAAACTGCAAGCGGACAAACGAAACAAAAGTCCTAAGAGATAATAAAAAGGTTGGCTGCGCTCGGTATGAATTGGCCATACCTATCATGAATTCCATTTGTCAGCCACTTTCAGATGTGACGTTATTCCTCCGCTGAAGGGGAAATGGACCCCGTGGTAGAGTCAGTGGTACTGATATATATATAGGGCATGGTTTTATTTCCCTCTCATAAACATGCAGATTGATTAGGGTCATTTTCTGCTAGCCTGCCTGCATCCACCCAAGCCTTCCCCTCCATTAGTGATGAAATCCTAGATTTATTGCCACGTCTGTTATTGTCGGACCATAACTCAGCGGTCCTTTGGCTGTTTTTTTTGTTTTTTATGAATATGAACTTTGAGAACTGGGTGTATTCATGGCATGTGTCTGTTTTCCGTAGGAGCGTGTACAGGTGAGCAACGGGGCGTTGTCGATAAGTCGCCTGACCCTGTCGGACACGGGGATGTACCAGTGCGTCGCCGGGAATAAGTATGGCGAGGTCTACTCCAACGCGGAGCTCAGAGTGATAGGTAAGAGCATGGCTCGTTGTATGTCGTCTTTAGTCGTGTGAGTTGAGTTTGTGTTTATTTGGAACGTGCATGCATACCACACGATACATCACAATTTCCAGTTTCTCTATTCAACATGTTCGAAAAGGTGTAGGAATTTTTGTTTCATCTGACCCAAGAACTTTCCTCCAGAAGGTCTTATCTTTGTCCAAAGTTCTGTGGTCAGATGAAACAAAAATTGAGCTGTTTGGCCACAATACCCAGCAATATGTTTGGAGGAGAAAAGGCGAGGCCTTTAATCCCAGGAACATCATACCTACCGTCAAGCATGGTGGTGGTAGTATTATGCTCCGGGCCTGTTTTGCTGCCAATGGAACTGGTGCTTTACAGAGAGTAAATGGGACAATGAAAAAGGAGGATTACCTCCAAATTCTTCAGGACAACCTAAAATCATCAGCCCGGAGGTTGGGTCTTGGGCGCAGTTGGGTGTTCCAACAGGACAATGACCCCAAACACAGGTTAAAAGTGGTAAAGGAATGGCTAAATCAGGCTAGAATGAAGGTTTTAGAATGGCCTTTCCAAAGTCCTGACTTAAACGTGTGGACAATGCTGAAGAAACAAGAAAATGTGACCAAATCTGCTGGGTCAAAAGTATACTTATAGCAATGTTAATATTTGGTTACATGTCCTTTGGCAAGGGTGTTCCAACAGGACAATGACCTGCATATGAACATTTTTGTTTCATCTCACGTCACATGAACGAAGATAAGACCTTCTGGAGGAAAGTTCTGTGGTCAGATGAAACAAAAATTGAGCTGTTTGGTCACAATACCCAGCAATATGTTTGGAGGAGAAAAGGCGAGGCCTTTAATCCCAGGAACACCATTCCTACCGTCAAGCATGGTGGTGGTAGTATTATGGTCTGTTCCTGTTTTGCTGCCAATGGAACTGGTGCTTTACAGAGAGTAAATGGGACAATGGAAAAGGAGGATTACCTCCAAATTCTTCAGGACAACCTAAAATCATCAGCCCGGAGGTTGGGTCTTGGGCGCAGTTGGGTGTTCCAACAGGACAATGACCCCAAACACACGTTAAAAGTGGTAAAGGAATGGCTAAATCAGGCTAGAATTAATGTTTTAGAATGGCCTTTCCAAAGTCCTGACTTAAACGTGTGGACAATGCTGAAGAAACAAGAAAATGTGACCAAATCTGCTGGGTCAAAAGTATACTTATAGCAATGTTAATATTTGGTTACATGTCCTTTGGCAATGGTGTTCCAACAGGACAATGACCTGCATATGAACATTTTTGTTTCATCTTACATCACATGGACAAAGATAAGACCTTCTGGAGGAAAGTTCTGTGGTCAGATGAAACAAAAATTGAGCTGTTTGGCCACAATACCCAGCAATATGTTTGAAGGAGAAAAGGCGAGGCCTTTAATCCCAGGAACACCATTCCTACCGTCAAGCATGGTGGTGGTAGTATTATGCTCTGGGCTTATTTTGCTGCCAATGGAACTGGTGCTTTACAGAAAGTAAATGTGACAATGGAAAAAGGAGGATTACCTCCAATTTCTTCAGGACAACCTAAAATCATCAGCCCGGAGGTTGGGTCTTGGGCGCAGTTGGGTGTTCCAACAGGACAATGACCCCCAAACATACGTCAAAAGTGGTAAAGGAATGGCTAAATCAGGCTAGAATGAAGGTTTTAGAATTGCCTTTCCATAGTCAATCATCAATCAATCAATGTTTATTTATATAGCCCTGAATCACAAGTGTCTCAAAGGGCTGCGCAAGCCACAACGACATCCTCGGTTCAGATCAGGGCAAGGAAAAACTCAACCCAATGGGATGACAATGAGAAACCTTGGAGAGAGAGCTTTTATAACCTGTCTGATTGATAGTCAAAAATTACAGAATGTTTAGCAGGCTGCATTTTAAATTTTATTAATACATAGAGAGGGTTAAAACGTTGCCATCCAGAGATATGACTAATATTAACTTGTACAACATGTAATGTACAGAATATCATAAGCATTTATTCAGGTAGCTATATCACAGATTAAATTACCAAAGCATGATCGTAACAATCTACATTTTGTGTCGTTAATGTGGGAAACTGATATCTTAAACTTGGAAGTGTAGCTCCTCTCCCCCGAATGCAAGTGGTCCTACAGCAGGAAACAAATTATGTTTTCCTACAAAATACACTAATGCACTGCAGGTTTTTTTTTTTGTTTAATTGTCATTAAAAGTGTGTTCATATCCTTTTTGTGTTCAGCTGTTTCAAATACATGATGTTAAAGCAAACTAATTGCCCAGTCATGATCATTTAAACTTAAGCAATTATATTTCTAGAGTACACTTATTATAGACAACAAATTATATTTATGAAGTTGAAGTACCACTCATTGTCACACACACACACACTAGGTGTGGTGAAATCATCCTCTGCATTTGACCCATCCCCTTGTTCCACTCCCTGGGAGGTGAGGGGAGCAGTGAGCAGCAGCGGTGTCCGCGCTCGGGAATCATTTTTGGTGATTTAACCCCCATTTCCAACCCTTGATGCTGAGTGCCAAGCAGGGAGGTAATGGCTCCCAATTTTATAGTCTTTGGTATGACTCGGCCGATCTCAGGACGGACACTCTAACCATCTCCGATTAATCATGATTCATTTTGAGTTAACTATGAACAAACTGCAATGATTGCGATTAATTATTTAATTCATTTTACAGCCCTATTGGAAACGCTTTCAAAAGTTCCGATGGCAACTTTCAACTTTGTTTTGTTTTTATACTCACTGGGTTACTAAGAACCCAAATAGCCAAGATAAATTCAGAACGCCTGGTCTATAAGAGTTCAGGTCTTAGGAAGCTACTTAGGGTTTGTGGTTGGGAGTTTGAATTGCTGAGGCTTTTCTGTATGGAATATGCATGTCAAAACATGTTGACGTCCTTCAGAAATCTAAACAGTTGTGTGAACGAGGGCGTAAATTGTGGTTTTTCCTGTGATTGACCCGTCCGTGATCAATACAGGGTTGTGTCCTACCTCTTACTCTAAGTCCGCTGAGATAGGTTACATTCATCTCCATGACAAAATCAATTATTAAATATCAAAGTATTTAGACAATTAGAAAAAGGCCGATTCTTGATTGGACAAACTACTGTTGGGTCTGATCAATAGGATTCTCTTGGTACTTCTTTCTATTTCTTTGTTGTGCGGTTTTTTGTTTTGTTCTTGTAAAACCAAATAAGTAGCATTGCGGTTGCAATTCAAACCCTTTCCACGGAGCCAAAAACCTGGAAGTATAGAAAATGGATGAAATAATTCCGTAATTCCATTGTGATTGAGATCCTTTACTAAAAATGTGCACTCTTGTGACAAATTGATTAGACCAGACTGATAGAGATGTCCGATAATATCGGCAGTCCGATAAATGCTTTAAAATGTAATATCGGAAATCATCGGTATCTGTTTCAAAAAGTAAAATGTATGACTTTTTTAAAACGCCGCTGTACGGAGTGGTACACGGACGTAGGGAGAAGTACAGAGCAGTTGCGTCTCCCAGTCATACTTGCCAACCCTTCCGATTTTCCCGGGAGACTCCCGAATTTCAATGCCCCTCCCGAAAATCTCCCGGGGCAACCATTCTCCCGAATTTCTCCCGATTACAACCCAGACAACAATATTGGGGGCGTGCCTTAAAGTCACATAATATGTACGGCTTTTCACACACACAATTGAATGCTACGCATACTTGGTCAACAGCCATACAGGTCACACTGAGGGTGGCCGTATAAACAACTTTAACACTGTTACAAATATGCGCCACACTGTGAACCCACAACCAAACAAGAATGACGAACACATTTCGGGAGAACATCCGCACCGTAACACAAAATAAATAAATAAATGATAAATGGGTTGTACTTGTATAGCGCTTTTCTACTTTCAAGGTACTCAAAGCGCTTTGACACTACTTCCACATTTACCCATTCACACACACATTCACACACTGATGGAGGGAGCTGCCACGCAAGGCGCTAACCAGCACCCATCAGGAGCAAGGGTGAAGTGTCTTGCTCAGGACACAACGGACATGACGAGGTTGGTACTAGGTGGGGATTGAACCAGGGACCCTCGGGTCGCGCACGGCCATTCTTCCACTGCGGCACGCCGTCCCCATAAACATACAGAACACAACAGAACAAATACCCAGAATCCCTTGCAGCACTAACTCTTGCGGGATGCTACAATATACTCCCTACCACACCTCAACCTCCTCATGCTCTCTCAGGGAGAGCATGTCCCAAATTCCAAGCTGCTGTTTTGAGGCATGTTAAAAAAAAAAAATGCACTTTGTGACTTCAATAATAAATATGGCAGTGCCATGTTGGCATTTTTTTCCATAACTTGAGTTGATTTATTTTGGAAAACCTTTGTTTAATGCATCCAGCGGGGCATCACAACAAATTTAGGCATAATAATGTGTTCATTCCACGACTGTATATATCGGTATCGGTTGATATCGGAATCGGTAATTAAGAGTTGGACAATATCGGAATATCGGATATCTGTCATGACTTGGTCCGGGGTGTGTGCTTTTCCAGGATGCAACGGAAAGTTGGCTCGTGCGAGACGGGAATGAAGGTACATGATTTATTATTATCAAAAAAAGGAATAAATGAAAGCGCGCACAGTGGCGGAGAATAAACTATGAAACCAAAAGACTATAGCAAAAAAGTACAAACAAAAAACACGCACAATGGCGGAGAACAAACTATGAAACCAAAAAGACTATAAATATGGAACAAAAACTTACTTGGCTTGGACAAAAATAGTTGCTTGAGGAATTGACATGGAAAGAAGTATCAGGCATGAACAGAGCATAAATGTGTTGTGAGGTCGTCAGAAAGACAAACTGAAAAACAATGAACTTAAATACTACAGACATGATTAACGAAAACAGGTGCGTGACTCAAGACGTGAAACAGGTGCGTGACGTGACAGGTGAAAACTAATGGTTGCTATGGTGACAAACAAGAGTGCACAATGAGTCCAAATGTGGAACAGGTGAAACTAATGGGTAATCATGCAAACAAGACAAGGGAGTGAAAAGCCAGAAACTAAACAAAACATGACTTAATACAAAACATGATTACACAGACATGACAATATCGGCAAAAAAAACATTATCGGACATCCCTACAGACTGACAATGTATTGATAAGCCAGACATAAAGATGTGACGTTCATACAAAAACTCTAATTCGCTTATTTTTTTTGGTCTCAGCTGTTGCTCCAGATTTCTCCCATAACCAACTGAAAAGCCAAACAATGGTCAAGGTTGGAGGCGATGTGCTTATCGACTGCAAACCCAAGATGTCTCCATGGGGCGTGATCTCATGGAGGAAGGGCAGCGAACCACTGGAAGACAGCAAAAGGTAACTGACAATTTTTATTTTTATATGAGGAAAACGTAAGACGGCTGCAGGATTTCTGCCGTCTCACTTTTTTGCTCGATGCTGGACATTTACCGTAAATATTTGTTCACAGTTGTCATATTGAACACTGATTGTCTTTGTACTAGTATTTACAACTTTATTTTTGGCAAATCACTGTTATGGCATTCATCAACTGCACTTTTTTTGCTAATCATTCATCAGTCCAAATACTTGAAAAAAACCTGTATTTCTCTTTTCTGTGCATTCTAAACTGTAAAAAAAAAAAAAACTGCTAGCAAGAGGCGGCTAACAATGCAGGTAATGGTGAGTCATCTATTTCATCTACTGTATAAAGCCATCTACACAACCCAAAACCAGTGAAGTCGGCATGTTGTGTAAATGGTAAATAAAAACAGAATACAATGATTTGCAAATCCTTTTCAACTTATATTCAATTGAATAGACTGCAAAGACAAGATACTTAACGTTCGAACTGAAAAACTTTTGTTATTTTTTTGCAAATATTTGGAATTTGATGCCTGCAACATGTTTTTAAAAAAAGTAGCAAACAAGACTGAGAAAGTTGAGGAATGCTCATCAAACACTTATTTGGAACATCACACAGGTGAACAAGACTAATTGGGAACAGGTGGGTGCCATGATTGGGTATAAAGTTAAAGTTAAAGTACCAATGATTGTCACACACACACTAGGTGTGGCGAAATTATTCTCTGCATTTGACCCATCACCCTTGATCACCCCCTGGGAGGTGAGGGGAGCAGTGGGCAGCAGCAGTGGCTGCGCCCGGGAATCATTTTGGTGATTTAACCCCCAATTCCAACCCTTGATGCTGAGTGCCAAGCAGGGAGGTAATGGGTCCCATTTTTATAGTCTTTGGTATGACTCGGCCGGGATTTGAACTCCCAACCTACCGATCTCAGGACGGACACTCTAACCACTAGGCCACTTCCATGAAATGCTCAGCCATTCACAAACAAGGATGGGGCGAGGGTCACCACTTTGTGAACAAATGCGTGAGCAAATTGTCGAACAGTTTAAGAACAACATTTGTCGACCAGCTATTGCAAGGAATTTAGGGATTTCACCATCTACGCTCCGTAATATCATCAAAAGGTTCAGAGAATCTGGAGAAATCACTGCACGTAGACGATGATATTACGGACCTTCGATCTCTCAGGCGGTACTGCATCAAAAAGCGACATCAGTGTGTAAAGGATATCACCACATGGGCTCGGGAACACTTCAGAAAACTACTGTCAGTAACTACAGTTTGTCGCTACATCTGTAAGTGCAAGTTAAAACTCTCCTATGCAAGGCGAAAACCGTTTATCAACAACACCCAGAAACGCCGCCGGCTTCGCTGGGCCCGAGCTCATCTAAGATGGACTGATGCAAAGTGGAAAAGTGTTCTGTGGTCTGAAGAGTCCACATTTCAATTTTTGGGGGGAAACTGTGGACGTCGTGTCCTCCGGACCAAATAGGAAAAAGAACCATCCGGATTGTTATAGGCGCAAAGTTGAAAAGCCAGCATCTGTGATGGTATGGGGGTGTATTAGTGCCCAAGACATGGGTAACTTACACATCTGTGAAGGCGCCATTAAGGCTGAAAGGTACATACAGGTTTTGGAGCAACATATGTTGCCATCCAAGCAACGTTATCATGGACGCCCCTGCCTATTTCAGCAAGACAATGCCAAGCCACGTGTTACAACAGCGTGGCTTCATAGTAAAAGAGTGCGGGTACTAGACTGGCCTGCCTGTAGTCCAGACTTGTCTTTCATTGAAAATATGTGGCGCATTAAAAAGCCTAAAATACCTCAACGGAGACCCCCCGGACTGTTGAACAACTTAAGCTGTACATCAAGCAAGAATGGGAAAGAATTCCACCTGAAAAGCTTCAAAAATTGGTCTCCTCAGTTCCCAAACGTTTACTGAGTGTTGTTAAAAGGAAAGGCCATGTAACACAGTGGTAAAAATGCCCCTGTGCCAACTTTTTTTGCAATGTGGAAAAAGGTAGTGATTATTTGCATAAAAAAAATTAGTTTCTCAGTTCGAACATTAAATATCTTGTCTTTGCAGTCCATTCAATTGAATATAAGTTGGAAAAAGGATTTGCAAATCATTGTATTCTGTTTTTATTTACAAATTACACAACGTGCCAACTTCACTGGTTTTGGGTTTTGTATGTTATTAAACATTTACAGAATATATATATATATATATATATATATATATATATATATATATATATATATATATATATATATATATATATATATATATATATATATATATACACACACATATATATAAATGTGTGTTTTTGTGAATTGTTCATTTATTTATTCTGTTTTTATAATCATAAAAATGTTGTATATACTGTATATACAGTATATATATATACATAAAATATGTTATATATATATATATATATATATATATAATATCAACAACAGTATCGATATTAATAAGAATTACAACTATTCATTTTTATTTGTGTGTTTTTGTGAGTTGTTCATTTATTTATTATGTTTTTATAATCATAAAAAAAGTTGTATATATATATATATATATATATATGTATATATATATATATATATATATATATATATATATATATGTATATATATATATATATATATACATATATATATATATATATATATATATATGTATATATATATATATATATATATATATATATATATATATATATATATATATATATATATATATATATATATATACATATATATATATATGTATATATATATATATATATATATATATACATATATATATATATATATATATATATATATATATATATATATATATATATATATACTGTATATTTACAGCTTATAGTGTAAAATTTAGTGGGTGCGACTTATAGTCTGGAAAGTATGCTACGCTGCATGCATGCTTGCAGCATGTAAAATAAACGTCTTTTAGAGGTTTTTTCAAAGGCTTTATAGGCGAAATGCATCAACGTTCATTACCTGTATTGTTAGCTGCCTCTTGCTAGCAGTTTTTTTACGATTTAGAATGCACACACTGCAAAAACTGAAATCTAAGTGAGATTAAATATCTCAAATAAGGGTGATATTTGCCTATTTTCTGTCTGATAAGATAATTCTTCTCACTAAGCAGATTTTACGTTAGAGTGTTTTACTTGTTTTAAGGGTTTTGGTCCTAAATTATCTCAGTAAGATATTACAGTTTGTTGCTGAGATTTTATGACCTAATGTATATTGAGTTAAACATGCTTGGAACTAGAATATCAACTGATCCAAAGCTGTGTCATCAACACTCACAAGTATAAAACTACTTTTTTAAAGTAATAATTTCTTATTTCAAGCATGAAAAAAAAAAAAAATCATGATGCCGAGCGCATATCATTAAGTCAAGATAATGGCACTAGAATTTACTTAATTTAAGAATATTTTTCAACATATTGAGCAAAAAGATCTCTTTTTTTTTTCTACCAAGAAAAGTGCACTTGTTATTAGTGAGAATATACTTATTTTAAGGTATTTTGGGGTTCATTGAGGTTAGCTAATTTTACTTGTTTTGGAAAGTCTTGACAAGCCAAATTGTCTTGTTCTATTGGCAGATAATTTTGCTTAGTTCAAATAAAGTACCCCTCATTTTTGTATTTTTTTTTTCTTGTTTTTGAACACTGACTTTTTGCAGTGCATAAACGAGAAAGACACAGTATGTGTTCTTGTTTCACATAAGGATGGTGAAGGTTGAGCACAATTCATAATAAAGTGCAGTTTCCCTTTCAAAGAGCGAGACTGCAACATCCTCACACCAATTTTGTGTCACACAATGCAACCAGAAATCACACACCGGGGCGCCATCCCTTGTTTGTTTGTTTGTTTTTTCTGTGTAGAAATTCGCTGTGCTAAATAGAGCCGAATGGGTGTAGCACCTTTCTAACTTGAATTCACTTGAGTCGTTTTTTTTTTTTTTTAATGCAGCGCTGCCTTACTCAGAAATGAAATAATTGGCTTGGAAGGAGAAGCAACAGCTAAGCTGGACACAGCAGGGCAGCCACTTTACTACACGGGTGGTAACTCAATGTATGACATTTTCAGACTTGCCACGTGTCCACTCATAAAATGGAACACCCTGGCACTTGGGAGGGAAAAAAAATGTGCCGGCTTTGTTCTGGATAAAGCAGAAAAAAAGAAATAACGGATTACTAACGAAACCCAGCTCAGAGCTCCACAGGGGAGTGGACGCTACGCCGCTGAAAGTCAGTGTTCAAAAACAAGAATAAAAAAATACAAAAATGAGGGGTATTTTATTTGAACTAAGCAAAATAGAACAAGAAAATTTGGCTTGTGAAGACTTTCCAAAACAAGTAAAATTAGCCAACATCAATGAACCCCAAAATACCTTAAAATTAGAGATGATAAATGCGTTAAAATGTAATATCGGAAATTATCGGAATCGTTTTTTTTTGTTTGTTTTTTTTTTTTTATTAAATCAACATACAAAACACAAGATACACTTACAATTAGTGACCAACCCAAAAGACCTCCCTCCCCCATTCACACTCATTCACACAAAAGGGTTGTTTCTTTTTGTTATTAATATTCTGGTTCCTACATTATATATCAATATATATCAATACAGTCTGCAAGGGATACAGTCCGTAAGCACACATGATTGTGCGTGCTGCTGGTCCACTAATAGTACTAACCTTTAACACAGGGGTGCTCATTACGTCGATCGCGATCTACCGGTCGATCTCGGAGGGTGTGTCAGTCGATCACCAGCCAGGCATTAAAAAAATAGTCCTAAAAATGAGCGATCATAAATCTTCACTATGACGTCACTTTCGTCACTTGATTGACATTCACGGCACCCGAGGGTCTTCTGAGATGACGCTGGCTGCTGCCAGCTCATTAAAATTACCGACTGGAAGGCGAGAAACACTTTATTTCAACAGACTCTGGCGCCGTACCTGTCGTCAAAACTCCAAAGACCGACTGCACAGTTGCACAATAAAAGCTCTGCTTCATCCTGCCTGCGCTACCAAAATAAGAGACTCAGAAAGCTGGCGTGCACAAGCTAGCAAGCTACGGAGTTTGCGGACAATGTATTTCTTGTAAAGTGTATACAAAGGAGTACGGAAGCTGGACAAATAAGATGCCAAAAACCAACCACTTTCATGTGGTATTGGACACAAAGGAGGACTTTTTTTCTCCTCCATTCGAAAATGCGGACGTTATCATCACCACTGTCTGATTCCAATCAATGCAAGTCATCAGAATCAGGTAATACACCAACTTATATTCTTGTCTTCATGAAAGAAAGGAATCTATATGTGTTAAACATGCTTGTATTATTTTTAAACACCTTTAACATGTTAACAATATTAACTATATGTGTTAAACATGCTTGTATTATCTTTAACCACCTTTAAGTTGTTAACAATATTAACTATATGTGTTAAACATGCTTGTTTTATCTTTAACCACCTTTAAGTTGTTAACAATATTAACTATTTGTGTTAAACATGCTTGCATTATTTTTAACCACCTTTAACTTGTTAACAATATTAACTATATGTGTTAAACATACTTGCATTATCTTTAAACACCTTTAACTTGTTAACAATATTAACTATATGTATTAAACATACTGGTATTATCATTAAACACCTTTAATGTATTAACAATATTAACTATATGTGTTAAACATGCTTGCATTATCATTAAACACCTTTAACTTGTTAACAAAAACATATATTTCATAAATAAGTAAATATAAATGATATATATGAATGAGGTAGATCCCCACGACTTGATCAATTGAAAAGTAGCTCGCCTGCAGAAAAAGTGTGAGCACCCCTGCTTTAACAGTTAATTTTACTCATTTTCATTAATTACTAGTTTCTATGTAACTGATTTTATATTGTTTTACTTTCTTTTTTTATTCAAGAAAATGTTTTTAATTTATTTATCTTATTTTATTTTTTTTATTTTTTTTTAAGAGTGCCTTATCTTCACCATACCTGGTTGTCCAAATTCGGCATAATAATGTGTTAATTCCACGACTGTATATATCGGTTGATATCGGTATCGGTAATTAAAGAGTTGGACAATATCGGAATATCAGATATCGGCAAAAAGCCATTATCGGACATCCCTACTTAAAATAAGTATATTCTCACTAATTACTGTCATGTCTGTGTGATCATGTTTTGTTTTAGTCATGTTCGGTTTTGTTTTTGGACTTTTTGTGCACTTTTGTTTGTTTTGTCACCATAGCAACCATTAGTTTTCACCTGTCACGTCACGCACCTGTTTTCACTAATCATGTCTGTAGTATTTAAGTTCATTGTTTTCAGTTTGTCTTTCTGGCGACATCCCGCATTTATGCTCTGCACATTCCTGACACTTGTTCTTCATGCCATGCCACAGTAAGTGTTTATTAGTTTTACGTCCATAGTTTTGCCTTTGTCCTAGTTTTTGTTTCATTAGCCAAGTTTTTGTACTTCCGCCCTTGTGCGCGCCTTTAGTTTGTTCCTTTTTTTATAGTAAAATTAAATATGTATTTACCTGCAAGTCATATCTGGTCCAAATCTTTTGCACCTCGGGAGAACCAACCACGCCACAGTTCAAGTCATGACAATAACAACTGTACTACTATATGAGTATGCATTTTCTATTGTTTCATTGAAAATAAAACAGCAAAGTCCATTTGGCTGTCATCTGTTTTAATTATGAGACACAATTGTGTCAAAGTCATGATTTTTTTTTCATGCTTGAAATAAGAAATTATTACTTTAAAAGAAGTAGTTTTTATACTTGTGAGTGTTGATGACACAGCTTTGTAACTTTGATATTCTAGTTTCAAGCATGTTTTACTCAATATATGTCATAAAATCTCATCTACAAGCTGTAATATCTTACTGAGATCATTTAGGACCAAAACCCTTAATGGGTTGTACTTGTACTTGTACTTGTATAGCGCTTTTCTACCTTCAAGGTACTCAAAGCGCTTTGACACTACTTCCACATTTACCCATTCACACACACATTCACACACTGATGGAGGGAGCTGCCATGCAAGGCGCTAACCAGCACCCATCAGGAGCAAGGGTGAAGTGTCTTGCTCAGGACACAACGGACATGACGAGGTTGGTACTAGGTGGGGATTGAACCAGGGACCCTCGGGTCGCGCACGGCCATTCTTCCACTGCGCCACGCCGTCCCTTAAAACAAGTAAAACACTCTAACATAAAATCTGCTTAGTGAGAAGAATTATCTTATCAGACAGAAAATAAGCAAATATCTACAGAGCCCCTGAAGGGACATGGGGGAATTTTTTTTTTAATATTATTATTTTTTTATTTTTTTTTTAGACATGTATCTCCTGCGCACAAGATAGTTTCTCGTGCGCACAAGATACATGTCTAAATGAAAATTAAAAAAATAAAAAAAAAAATTATTATTTATTTAATTTTTTTATAACTTTATAAAAAGTTTCTCATGCGCACGAGATACATGTCTAAAAAAAATTTTTTTTAAATTAAAAAAAATTATAAAAAAAATAATTTCCCCCATGTCCCTTTCGGGGCTCCGTAAATATCACCCTTATTTGAGATATTTAATCTTACTTAGATTTCAGTTTTTGCAGTGTAAATATATGTTAGTGTTTTCCCTTAGCCGTGATTTATTTACCTGGTTTGTTTTGATTCAAATAACTTGAGTAGTATTCACAGGGAATATGAGGCATAGGCGCCGATTGGGATTGGTGGCAAATTTCAATCTTTAATATAATTTTTGAAAAATCAATCTTGTTGTTGTTAATTTTTGTGAGGAGTTTAGTCCGTTTTCCATAATAAAAAAATCACAAATCACATAGTCTATAATCAACAAAGCCGAACCTTGATTTCATTGTGCCCGATAATGAACTAATGACACAGTATTTTTGACTTTGAACACACTGCCCTTCATTCGCTTGTGTGCATACTACTACTCAGTGGCCTACACTGCAAAAAAGTCAGTGTTCAAAAACAAGAAGAAAAAAATACTAAAATAAGGGGTATTTTATTTGAACTAAGCAAAATTATCTGCCAATACAACAAGAAAATTCGGCTTGTCAAGACTTTCCAAAACAAGTCAAATTAGCTAACTTCAATGAACCCAAAAATACCTTAAAATAAGTATATTCTCACTAATAACAAGTGCACTTTTCTTGGTAGAGAAAAAAATATATAAGACCTTTTTGCTCAATATGTTGAAAAATGTTGTTAAATTAAGTAAATGCTAGTGCCATTATCTTGACTGACTTGATTGACTTGAAACCAGCAAACTTATACTAAAAACTAATTTATTGTTCTTAATGGAAAGGCAATAAGGCAACATCTTGTTACTCTCGGGGTCTCCTAGACGCTCAGGAAAATCATATGGTCCAAAAATGCATTTTTCCATAGATAACATGACATCATCGCGCCAAGTGCGTGCTCTTTCAGTCAATTAGTGCGCATATATACAGTCACATCTTAAATGTTTAAATATTAACTGTCAGTTTACTGCACTGTGCCAACTGTACTACTATATGAGTACCTATTTTCTCTTGTTTCATTGAAAATAAAACCGCAAAGTCCATTTAGCTGTCATCTGTTTTAATTATGAGACACAATTGTGTCAAAGTCATGATTTTTTTTTCATGCTTGAAATAAGAAATGATTACTTTAAAAAAGTAGTTTTATACTTGTGAGTGTTGATGACACAGCTTTGCAACACTTGATATTCTAGTTTCAAGCATGTTTTACTCAATATAGGTCATAAAATCTCAGCAACAAGCTGTAATATCTTACTGAGATCATTTAGGACTAAAACCCTTAAAACAAGTAAAACACTCTAACATAAAATCTGCTTAGTGAGAAGAATTCTTCTCACTAAGCAGATTTTATGCTCGGTTGATAGAGCGGCCGTGCCAGCAACTTGAGGGTTGCAGGTTCGATCCCCGCTTCCGCCATCCTAGTCACTGCCATTGTGTCCTTGGGCAAGACACTTTACCCACCTGCTCCCAGTGCCACCCACACTGGTTTAAATGTAACTTAGATATTGGGTTTCACTATGTAAAGCGCTTTGAGTCACTAGAGAAAAGCGCTATATAAATATAATTCACTTCACTTATGTTAGTGTTTTACTTGTTTTAAAGGGGAACATTATCACCAGACCTATGTAAGCGTCAATATATACCTTGATGTTGCAGAAAAAAGACCATATATTTTTTTAACCGATTTCCGAACTCTAAATGGGTGAATTTTGGCGAATTAAACGCCTTTCTATTATTCGCTCTCGGAGCGATGACGTCACAACGTGGCGTCACATCGGGAAGCAATCCGCCATTTTCTCAAACACCGAGTCAAATCAGCTCTGTTATTTTCCGTTTTTTCGACTGTTTTCCATACCTTGGAGACATCATGCCTCGTCGGTGTGTTGTCGGAGGGTGTAACAACACGAACAGGGACGGATTCAAGTTGCACCAGTGGCCCAAAGATGCGAAAGTGGCAAGAAATTGGACGTTTGTTCCGCACACTTTACCGACGAAAGCTATGCTACGACAGAGATGGCAAGAATGTGTGGATATCCTGCGACACTCAAAGCAGATGCATTTCCAACGATAAAGTCAAAGAAATCTGCCGCCAGACCCCCATTGAATCTGCCGGAGTGTGTGAGCAATTCAGGGACAAAGGACCTCGGTAGCACGGCAAGCAATGGTGGCAGTTTGTTCCCGAAGACGAGCGAGCTAAACCCCCTGGATGTCTTGGCTCACACCGTCCCTTATGCCACCGAAGATGATCAAGAGAAGAATATCGACCCTAGCTTCCCTGGCCTGCTGACATCAACTCCAAAACTGGACAGATCAGCTTTCAAGAAAAGAGCGCGGATGAGGGTATGTCTACAGAATATATTAATTGATGAAAATTGGGCTGTCTGCACTCTCAAAGTGCATGTTGTTGCCAAATGTATTTCATATGCTGTAAACCTAGTTCATAGTTGTTAGTTTCCTTTAATGCCAAACAAACACATACCAATCGTTGGTTAGGAGGCGATCGCCGAATTCGTCCTCGCTTTCTCCCGTGTCGCTGGCTGTCGTGTCGTTTTCGTCGGTTTCGCTTGCATACGGTTCAAACCGATATGGCTCAATAGCTTCAGTTTCTTCTTCAATTTCGTTTTCGCTACCTGCCTCCACACTACAACCATCCGTTTCAATACATGCGTAATCTGTTGAATCGCTTAAGCCGCTGAAATCCGAGTCTGAATCCGAGCTAATGTCGCTATAGCTTGCTGTTCTTTCCGCCATGTTTGTTTGTGTTGGCTTCACTATGTGACGTCACCGGAAAAAAGGACGGGTGTATATAACGATGGTTAAAATCAGGCACTTTGAAGCTTTTTTTAAGGATACTGCGTGATGGGTAAAATTTTGAAAAAAACTTCGAAAAATATAATAAGCCACTGGGAACTGATTTGTAATGGTTTTAAGCATTCTGAAATTGTGATAATGTTCCCCTTTAAGGGTTTTGGTCCTAAATGATCTCAGTAAGATATCACCCTTATTTGAGACATTTCATCTTACTTAGATTTCAGTTTTTGCAGTGTAGATCGGCGCCTATGATATGAGGGGTCAGAAGTAAATACCTAAACAATGGTTTGGTACCTCCAGTGCATGCCCATTGAGGTACCGTGACGCAGTCCTCATATGTGCGAGAACATTTGCAGAGCAGCGCAGTGAAAAAGCAGCGTGAGGCCTCGCTCCCGGTTAATGGGCTTTAGCTGTCCAACACTGACCAGCTGTTGGGTAATTTCAAAGTGCTAATCAAGTACTTTTCACCTCAGCGGGGATGAGAAAGGCCAGCAAGATCAAATTATTCCAACTTCTAATACATTTCCGAGTTTGGCCAAACGACAGCTCGCAATTACAGCATTCTCTAACTTTTGACCCCCTGAGACGTGGCACGCAATCCCGTGTGCAATGTGGCCCCCCCCACCGGTGGCTTCATTTTACACACGGGGTCAGCCAATTGGTTCTTACCACTCTGGCATGACCCTCGGTTCTGTGTGAGCACACTATCTTGCCAGGCTTTGCATACACACAAAGTAGTGTTGTTGCTTGTCAAACAACGTGACGGGGGAATTTGCACAGTGGTTTCGCTCCTGGTGCCCTTCACTCACCTGCGATAGCGCCGTCGCATGTTTCACAGCGACCGCAACGTGACTATTTCAGCATCTAGACGGCACGGATTCGTGTCCGCAGGTAATACACGACGGAATAGAATAGTCACGGCGGTGGTTTGGGTTTATTTGTTTTGGAAATGCTTACCGCGTTACTTTAAGGAAAAACACATACAAACACGTACAAAACCCAAAACCAGTGAAGTTGGCACGTTGTGTAATTCGTAAATAAAAACAGAATACATTGATTTGCAAATCCTTTTCAACTTATATTTGTCCATACTTGCCAACCTTGAGACCTCCGATTTCGGGAGGTGGGGGCGTGGTTGGGGGCGTGGTTAAGAGGGGAGGAGTATATTTACAGCTAGACTTCACCAAGTCAAGAATTTCATTTACCGTATTTTCCGCACCATAAGCCGCCCTGGGTTATAAGCCGCGCCTTCAATGAACGGCATATTTCAAAACTTTGTCCACCTATAAGCCGCCCCGTGTTATAAGCCGCATCTAACTGCGCTAAAGGGAATGTCAAAAAAACAGTCAGATAGGTCAGTCAAACTTTAATAATATATTAAAAACCAGCGTGATGTGGGCGCGCATGGAGTCGTATATCAACACGGACGGAGCTGCGTGAAAAAAGCCACCCGGCCTCTTCGCGTAAACTTCCCTTAACCATTCGCTCATCTTTTCTTCATCCATCCATCCCTTCGAGTTAGCTTTTATGATGACGCCGGCTGGAAAGGTCTCTTTTGGCAAGGTCTTCCTTTTGAATATCACCATGGGTGGAAGTTTCTGGCCATTAGCATGGCAAGCTAGAACCACAGTGAAGGATGACTTCTCATTCCCTGTGGTGCGAATATTCACCGTACGTGCTCCCGTTGTATCCACAGTGCGGTTCACAGGAATATCAAAAGTCAGTGGAACCTCGTCCATGTTGATAATGTTCTCTGGCCGGATCTTTTTTTCAGCTATCTTGTTTTTACAATATGCACGGAAAGTAGCCAGCTTTTCTTGAAAGTCTTTAGGCAGTTGCTGTGAAATAGTAGTCCGTGTGCGGATGGAGAGATTGCGTCTTTTCATGAACCGGAAACCTGTCGCTTAGTAGGAGCCATTTTGTGGTCTTTACAGATGTAAACACACAAAGGAAATGAAACGTAATATCCGCGCGCTTCTTCTTCTTCTACGGGGGCGGGTGGTTGCTTACAGTAGAAGAAGAAGCGCTTCCTCTTCTATGGGGGCGGGTGCTTACCTTGGCGGTTGCTTGCGTAGAAGAAGAAGCACTTCCTCTTCTACGGGGAAAAAAGATGGCGGCTGTTTACCGTAGTTGCGAGACCTAAACTTTATGAAAATGAATCTTAATATTAATCCATATATAAAGCGCACCGGGTTATAAGCCGCACTGTCAGCTTTTGAGTACATTTGTGGTTTTTAGGTGCGGCTAATAGTGCGGAAAATACGGTATATATATATATATATATATATATATATATAAGAAATACTTGACTTTCAGTGAATTCTAGCTATATATATATATATTTATTTTATTATATATATATATAAGAGAAATACTTGAATTTCAGTGTTCATTTATTTACACATATACACACACATAACACTCATCTACTCATTGTTGAGTTAAGGGTTGAATTGTCCATCCTTGTTCTATTCTCTGTCACTAATGTTCGAACCATGCTGAACACCCTCTCTGATGATGCATTCTGCTTCGTCTCCTTGTTGTGTGCGCAGTTGTGCACTGCACTCTTTAAAAGCCCTAGATGTTATTGTCACATATGCATGTACAGTAGATGGCAGTATTGTGCTGTTTAAGAGTGTCACAACATTGCTGTTTACGGCAGACGAACTGCTTTACGGTAGACGAAAACGTGACTGCTGTTGTTGTGTGTTGTTGCCACGCTGGGAGGACGTTAATGAAACTGCCTAACAATAAACCCACATAAGAAACCAAGAACTCGCCCTCGATCATTCTACAGTTATAACAAGATTGGGCAGGCACGGTGTTTATATTGTGGGAAAGCGGACATGAAAACAGGCTGTCGACACGTCACTCAGGTCCGCCTGAATTTCGGGAGATTTTCGGAAGAAAATATGTCCCGGGAGGTTTTCGGGAGAGGCGCTGAATTTCGGGAGTCTCCCGGAAAATCCGGGAGGGTTGGCAAGTATGTATTTGTCACGACGGGGTTTTCGCTTACCGCTGGGGTCGTTCTCCCAGCAAGGCAAACGGACGACTCCGGACAGGACTTGCAGGTAGGAACATGGTTTAATTTTAAGAAACACTCAACAAGGTACAAAACAGAAAAAAAACCAAAGTGTAGCGTGCCTATCGCACGCGGACGCTAAGGCAAAAACTTAGGACATGAAACTATAGCAGTGGTTCTTAACCTGGGTTCGATCGAACCCTAGGGGTTCGGTGAGTCGGCGGAGCCTCCGCCACGGAGGTAAAGACACATCCGACTTATCGTGTAAATAAAAACTTCTCCCTATCGGTGTATTATGGATACCTCCAAACAATGTTCCCTCTAATTTTCCATCTGATTTTCATGTTGTTTGA
Source organism: Nerophis lumbriciformis (assembly GCF_033978685.3). Lineage (NCBI taxonomy): Eukaryota > Metazoa > Chordata > Actinopteri > Syngnathiformes > Syngnathidae > Nerophis > Nerophis lumbriciformis. Next base: position 27,253,690 of record NC_084575.2, read on the forward strand.
TTGATCGATTTAAACGTTTACTAGTAGATTGCAAAGGACACAGTACAGTACATATTCCGTACAATTGACCACTAAATGGTAACACCCCAATAAGTTTTTCAACTTGTTTAAGTCGGGTTCCATGTTAATCAATTCATGGTAATGTGTGTAAGGTGTGTAATTTGTTGTGAGTTCATGCACTGTGTTGGTTTTGTTCTTTAAACAAGGTGATGTTCATGCACGGTTCATTTTGTGCACCAGTAAAAAAACATATACTTTCTCTCGAATTTGAAAAAAATAACTATTTTATTTTTCACTAAAGAAGGGTTCGGTGAATGCGCATATGAAACTGGTGGGGTTCGGTACCTCCAACAAGGTTAAGAACCACTGAACTATAGACATGAACCTCATGAAACTATGGCATGAAACAAACACGAAACTGTGGCATGAAACAACTAGCATTAACTATGGCATAGAACAAACACGAAACTGTGGCATGAAACCAATACGAAACTGTGGCATGAAACAACTAAGACTTACGTAGTCCAGGCATGAGGCAAACAACTAATGACGCCAGGACGACTGACTGGCAAAGGCAGGCTTAAATAGTCCTCTGATTAGCAGCAGGTGCGCGTCACGAACACCAGAGGCAGGTGAAAACCATAAGTAGCCAGGGTAACTAAAACAAACTCAGGTGTCAAACAGGAACTAAAAGAGTCCAAAACTAACAGAACATAACAAAAACATGATCCGGACCAGGGATCATGACAATATTCAATTGAATAGATTGCAAAGACAAGATAGTTAATGTTCGAACTGAGAAACTTAATTTGTTTTTGCAAATAATCATTAACTTATAATTTAATGGCAGCAACACATTGCAAAAAAGTTGTCACAGGGCCATTTTTACCACTGTGTTACATGGCCTTTCCTTTTAACAACACTCAGTAAACGTTTGGGAACTGAGGAGGCCAATTTTTGAAGCTTTTCAGGTGTACTTTTTCCCCATTCTTGCTTGATGTACAGCTTAAGTTGTTCAACAGTCCGGGGGTCTCCGTTGTGGTATTTTAGGCTTCATAATGCGCCACACATTTTCAAAGGGAGACAGGTCTGGACTACAGGCAGGCCAGTCTAGGACCCGCACTCTTTTACTATGAAGCCACGCTGCTGTAACCACGTGGCTTGGCATTGTCTTGCTGAAATAAGCAGGGGCGTCCATGGTAACGTTGCTTGGATGGCAACATATGTTGCTCCAAAAACCTGTATGTACCTTTCAGCAGGGGGGTGTAGGGGGTAGCGGGGGGGGGGGTGTATATTGTAGCGTCCCGGAAGAGTTTGTGCTGCAAGGGGTTCTGGGTATATGTTTTGTTGTGTTTATGTTGTGTTACGGGGCGGATGTTCTCCCGAAATGCGTTTGTTTGGTGTGGGTTCACAGTGTGGCGCATATTTGTAACAGTGTTAAAGTTGTTTATACGGCCGCCCTCAATGTGACTTGTATGATTGTTAACCAAGTATGCCTGGCATTCACTTGTGTGTGTGAAAAGCCGTAGATATTATGTGACTGGGCCGGCACGCAAAGGCAGTGCCTTTAAGGTTTATTGGCGCTCTTTACTTCTCCCTACGTCCGTGTACACAGCGGCCTTTTAACAAGTCATAAATTTTACTTTTTGAAACCGATACCGATCATTTTGAAACCGATACCGATAATTTCCGATATTAAATTTCAAAGCATTTATCGGCCGATAATATCGGCAACATCTTTACAAACAACTAAATAAAAGAACTCAAATGTGAGCCAAACTCAACAGAGTTAAGCTTTTAACAAAGGCAGCAATCATAAATGAGGCTTTCAGCACATACACAATGTTGACATCTATAGTTATGTTTTGATAAAGACGGGGAAAACCAGTCTACATGTAAACGGCGCTTGCAACAGCAACAAACATGGCTGTAGACGCAAAGTTAATGAAATAAGCAGGGGCGTCCATGTGGCATGAAACAAACACAAAACTGTGGCATGAAACAACTAGCATTAACTATGGCATAGAACAAACTCAGGTGTCAAACAGGAACTAAAAGAGTCCAAAACTAACAGAACAGAACAAAAACATGATCCGGACCAGGGATCATGACAATATTCAATTGAATAGATTGCAAAGACAAGATATTTAATGTTTGAACTGAGAAACTTAATTTTAAATCATGAAATGCGACCTTACCTGAGCAAAAATATTATCGGACATCCCTATTAAAAATGCTTAATTCAGGCCCAAACATTGTCGGATATGCTTAAAAAAAAAAAAGGTTTTAAAACATCCCCGATTTGGTGAAACGGCAATATTTGAGGCGCAGTCTACATGTAAACGACGCTTGCAACAGCAACAAACAATGCTGTAGACCATGGGTGTCAAACTCTGGCCCACGGGCCAATTTTGGCCCGCCGTGTAATTTCACTTGGCCCTTGAGGCGATATCAAATTAACGCTAAAGCTGGCCCACCGATCCTCCCGGGAGTCTTCCAAACGCCAGTCAGCCCAACGAGTGCTGGCTCAGTCACATTACATGTGCGGCTTCTGCACGCACACACATTAGAATGCAACGCAAACTTCATCAACAGCGATACAGGTCACACTGAGGGTAGCCGAATAAAAAACTTTAACACTGTTAGAAATATACGCCACACTGTGAATCCACACCAAACCAGAACCCTTTGCAGCACTAACTCTTCCGGGACGCTACAAGGTGTGTGTGTGTGTGGGGGGGAGGCTCGGTGGTAGCGGGGGTGTATTTTGTAGCGTCCCGGAAGAGTTAGTGCTGCAAAGGATTCTGGGTATTTGTTCTGTTGTGTTTATGTTGTGTTACGGTGCGGATGTTCTCCCGAAATGTGTTTGTCATTCTTGTTTGGTGTGGATTCACAGTGTGGCGTATATTTCTAACAGTGTTAAAGTTTTTTATACTGGCACCCTCAGTGTAACCTGTATCGCTGTTGATGAAGTATGCGTTGCATTCGCTTGTGTGTGCGTACAGAAGTCGCACATATCTTGTGACTGGGTCTGAACGATGTTAGAATGGATGAAAAGCGGACGTGACGATAGCTCGTAGAGTACGTTAAAGGTTAATTTGTTCAACCTTGGCCCGCGGCTTTGTTCAGTTTTAAATTTTGGCCCACTCTGTATTTGAGTTTGACACTCTTGCTGTAGACGCAAAGTTAATGAAATAAGCAGGGGCGTCCATGTGGCATGAAACAAACACGAAACTGTGGCATGAAACAACTAGCATTAACTATGGCATAGAACAAACTCAGGTGTCAAACAGGAACTAAAAGAGTCCAAAACTAACAGAACAGAACAAAAACATGATCCGGACCAGGGATCATGACAATATTCAATTGAATAGATTGCAAAGACAAGATATTTAATGTTCGAACTGAGAAACTTAATTTTAAATCATGAAATGCGACCTTACCCGAGCAAAAATATTATCGGACATCCCTATTATAAACACTTAATTCAGCCCCAAACATTGTCGGATATGCTTTAAAAAAAAAAAATGTTTTAAAACATCCGTGATTTGGTGAAACGGCAATATTTAAGGCGCAGTCTACATGTAAACGGCGCTTGCAACAGCAACAAACATGGCTGTAGACGCAAAGTTAATGAAATAAGCAGGGGCGTCCATGTGGCATGGAACAACTAGCATTAACTATGGCATAGAACAAACTCAGGTGTCAAACAGGAACTAAAAGAGTCCAAAACTAACAGAACAGAACAAAAACATGATCCGGACCACGGATCATGACAATATTCAATTGAATAGATTGCAAAGACAAGATATTTAATGTTCGAACTGAGGAACTTAATTTTAAATCATGAAATGCGACCTTACCCGAGCAAAAATATTATCGGACATCCCTATTAAAAACGCTTAATTCAGGCCCAAACATTGTCGGATATGCTTTAAAAAAAAAAAAAAGTTTTAAAACATCCCCGATTTGGTGAAACGGCAATATTTGAGGCGCAGTCTACATGTAAACGGCGCTTGCAACAGCAACAAACATGGCTGTAGACGCAAAGTTAATGAAATAAGCAGGGGCGTCCATGTGGCATGAAACAACTAGCATTAACTATGGCATAGAACAAACTCAGGTGTCAAACAGGAACTAAAAGAGTCCAAAACTAACAGAACAGAACAAAAACATGATCCGGACCAGGGATCATGACAATATTCAATTGAATAGATTGCAAAGACAAGATATTTCATGTTCGAACTGAGAAACTTCCTTTTAAATCACGAAATGCAACCTTACCCGAGCAAAAATATTATCGGACATCCCTACTAAAAATGCTTAATTCAGGCCCAAACATTGTCGGATATGCTTTAAAAAAAAAAAGGTTTTAAAACATCCCCGATTTGGTGAAACTGCAATATTTGAGGCGCAGTCTACATGTAAACGGCGCTTGCAACAGCAACAAACATGGCTGTAGACGCAAAGTTAATGAAATAAGCAGGGGCGTCCATGTGGCATGAAACAACTAGCATTAACTATGGCATAGAACAAACTCAGGTGTGAAACAGGAACTAAAAGAGTCCAAAACTAACAGAACAGAACAAAAACATGATCCGGACCAGGGATCATGACAATATTCAATTGAATAGATTGCAAAGACAAGATATTTCATGTTCGAACTGAGAAACTTCATTTTAAATCATGAAATGCGACCTTACCCGAGCAAAAATATTATCGGACATCCCTATTATAAACGCTTAATTCAGTCCCAAACATTGTCGGGTATGCTTTAAAAAAAAAATTGTTTTAAAACATCCCCGATTTGGTGAAACGGCAATATTTGAGGCGCAGTTTACATGTAAACAGTGCTTGCAACAGCAACAAACATCGCTGTAGACGCAAAGTTAATGAAATAAGCAGGGGCGTCCATGTGGCATGAAACAACTAGCATTAACTATGGCATAGAACAAACTCAGGTGTCAAACAGGAACTAAAAGAGTCCAAAACTAACAGAACAGAACAAAAACATGATCCGGACCAGGGATCATGACAATATTCAATTGAATAGATTGCAAAGACAAGATATTTCATGTTCGAACTGAGAAACTTAATTTTAAATCATGAAATGCGACCTTACCCGAGCAAAAATATTATCGCACATCCCTATTATAAACGCTTAATTCAGGCCCAAACATTGTCGGATATGCTTTAAAAAAAAAAAATGTTTTAAATCATCCGCGATTTGGTGAAACGGCAATATTTGAGGCGCAGTCTACATGTAAACGGCGCTTGCAACAGCAACAAACAATGCTGTAGACCATGGGTGTCAAACTCTGGCCCGCGGGCCAATTTTGGCCCGCCATGTAATTTCACTTGGCCCTTGAGGCGATATCAAATTAACACTAAAGCTGGCCCGCCGATCCTCCCGGGAGTCTTCCAAACGCCAGCCAGCCCAACGAGTGCTGGCCCAGTCACATTACATGTGCGGCTTCTGCACGCACACACATTAGAATGCAACGCATACTTTATCAACAGCGATGCAGGTCACACTGAGGGTAGCCGAATAAAAAACTTTAACACTGTTAGAAATATGCGCCACACTGTGAATCCACACCAAACCAGAACCCTTTGCAGCACTAACTCTTCCGGGACGCTACAAGGTGTGTGTGTGTGTGGGGGGGAGGCTTGGTGGTAGCGGGGGTGTATTTTGTAGCGTCCCGGAAGAGTTAGTGCTGCAAAGGATTCTGGGTATTTGTTCTGTTGTGTTTATGTTGTGTTACGGTGCGGATGTTCTCCCGAAATGTGTTTGTCATTGTTGTTTGGTGTGGATTCACAGTGTGGCGTATATTTCTAACAGTGTTAAAGTTTTTTATACTGGCACCCTCAGTGTAACCTGTATCGCTGTTGATGAAGTATGCGTTGCATTCGCTTGTGTGTGCGTACAGAAGTCGCACATATCTTGTGACTGGGTCTGAACGATGTTAGAATGGATGAAAAGCGGACGTGACGATAGCTCGTAGAGTACGTTAAAGGTTAATTTGTTCAACCTTGGCCCGCGGCTTTGTTCAGTTTTAAATTTTGGCCCACTCTGTATTTGAGTTTGACACTCTTGCTGTAGACGCAAAGCTAATGAAATAAGCAGGGGCGTCCATGTGGCATGAAACAAACACGAAACTGTGGCATGAAACAACTAGCATTAACTATGGCATAGAACAAACTCAGGTGTCAAACAGGAACTAAAAGAGTCCAAAACTAACAGAACAGAACAAAAACATGATCCGGACCACGGATCATGACAATATTCAATTGAATAGATTGCAAAGACAAGATATTTAATGTTCGAACTGAGAAACTTAATTTTAAATCATGAAATGCGACCTTACCCGAGCAAAAATATTATCGCACATCCCTATTATAAACGCTTAATTCAGGCCCAAACATTGTCGGATATGCTTTAAAAAAAAAAAATGTTTTAAATCATCCGCGATTTGGTGAAACGGCAATATTTGAGGCGCAGTCTACATGTAAACGGCGCTTGCAACAGCAACAAACAATGCTGTAGACCATGGGTGTCAAACTCTGGCCCGCGGGCCAATTTTGGCCCGCCATGTAATTTCACTTGGCCCTTGAGGCGATATCAAATTAACACTAAAGCTGGCCCGCCGATCCTCCCGGAAGTCTTCCAAACGCCAGCCAGCCCAACGAGTGCTGGCCCAGTCACATTACATGTGCGGCTTCTGCACGCACACACATTAGAATGCAACGCATACTTTATCAACAGCGATGCAGGTCACACTGAGGGTAGCCGAATAAAAAACTTTAACACTGTTAGAAATATGCGCCACACTGTGAATCCACACCAAACCAGAACCCTTTGCAGCACTAACTCTTCCGGGACGCTACAAGGTGTGTGTGCGTGTGGGGGGGAGGCTTGGTGGTAGCGGGGGTGTATTTTGTAGCGTCCCGGAAGAGTTAGTGCTGCAAAGGATTCTGGGTATTTGTTCTGTTGTGTTTATGTTGTGTTACGGTGCGGATGTTCTCCCGAAATGTGTTTGTCATTGTTGTTTGGTGTGGATTCACAGTGTGGCGTATATTTCTAACAGTGTTAAAGTTTTTTATACTGGCACCCTCAGTGTAACCTGTATCGCTGTTGATGAAGTATGCGTTGCATTCGCTTGTGTGTGCGTACAGAAGTCGCACATATCTTGTGACTGGGTCTGAACGATGTTAGAATGGATGAAAAGCGGACGTGACGATAGCTCGTAGAGTACGTTAAAGGTTAATTTGTTCAACCTTGGCCTGCGGCTTTGTTCAGTTTTAAATTTTGGCCCACTCTGTATTTGAGTTTGACACTCTTGCTGTAGACGCAAAGCTAATGAAATAAGCAGGGGAGTCCATGTGGCATGAAACAAACACGAAACTGTGGCATGAAACAACTAGCATTAACTATGGCATAGAACAAACTCAGGTGTCAAACAGGAACTAAAAGAGTCCAAAACTAACAGAACAGAACAAAAACATGATCCGGACCAGGGATCATGACAATATTCAATTGAATAGATTGCAAAGACAAGATATTTCATGTTCGAACTGAGAAACTTCATTTTAAATCACGAAATGCAACCTTACCCGAGCAAAAATATTATCGCACATCCCTATTATAAATGCTTAATTCAGGCCCAAACATTATCGGATATGCTTTAAAAAAATAAAATGTTTTAAAACATCCGTGATTTGGTGAAACGGCAATATTTGAGGCGCAGTCTACATGTAAACGGCGCTTGCAACAGCAACAAACATGGCTGTAGACGCAAAGTTAATGAAATAAGCAGGGGCGTCCATGTGGCATGAAACAACTAGTATTAACTATGGCATAGAACAAACTCAGGTGTCAAACAGGAACTAAAAGAGTCCAAAACTAACAGAACAGAACAAAAACATGATCCGGACCAGGGATCATGACAATATTCAATTGAATAGATTGCAAAGACAAGATATTTAATGTTCGAACTGAGAAACTTAATTTTAAATCATGAAATGCGACCTTACCCGAGCAAAAATATTATCGGACATCCCTATTAAAAACGCTTAATTCAGGCCCAAACATAATCGGATATGCTTTAAAAAAAAATAATGTTTTAAAACATCCGTGATTTGGTGAAACGGCAATATTTGAGGCGCAGTCTACATGTAAACGGCGCTTGCAACAGCAACAAACATGGCTGTAGACGCAAAGTTAATGAAATAAGCAGGGGCGTCCATGTGGCATGAAACAACTAGCATTAACTATGGCATAGAACAAACTCAGGTGTCAAACAGGAACTAAAAGAGTCCAAAACTAACAGAACAGAACAAAAACATGATCCGGACCAGGGATCATGACAATATTCAATTGAATAGATTGCAAAGACAAGATATTTAATGTTCGAACTGAGAAACTTAATTTTAAATCATGAAATGCAACCTTACCCGAGCAAAAATATTATCGCACATCCCTATTATAAACGCTTAATTCAGGCCCAAACATTGTCGGATATGCTTTAAAAAAAAAAAGGTTTTAAAACATTCGCGATTTGGTGAAACGGCAATATTTTAGGCGCAGTCTACATGTAAATGGCACTTGCAACAACAACAAACAATGCTGTAGACGCAAAGTTAATGAAATAAGCAGGGGCGTCCATGTGGCATGAAACAACTAGCATTAACTATGGCATAGAACAAACTCAGGTGTCAAACAGGAACTAAAAGAGTCCAAAACTAACAGAACAGAACAAAAACATGATCCGGACCAGGGATCATGACAATATTCAATTGAATAGATTGCAAAGACAAGATATTTCATGTTCGAACTGAGAAACTTCATTTTAAATCACGAAATGCGACCTTACCCGAGCAAAAATATTATCGGACATCCCTATTATAAACGCTTAATTCAAGCCCAAACATTGTCGGATATGCTTTAAAAAAAATAATGTTTTTTGGTGAAACGGCAATATTTGAGGCGCAGTGTGGACGACGTGCATAATATCCCTTTGTGCTGTATGCTATTAAACGAATATGTTCTGCATCTCCTGTGGCGATGGCCGTCCACACCGTCGCCATCTGCCATGTTAATCAACATTATCGAGCCCGAGAGAGTTGGAAAATCATTTACAATTACTGCCAACCATGTCAGCATTCAGCCTCGCTTTAATATAAGATTTAGAATGTGCGAGTGTAATTGTTGTCCTATTGTTATGTGCGCACTCGGGCGTATTTGCACATGTACGCTTGGCTAAGACATTTTGCATTTCCACCTGCACGGGAAGGTTCTAAACCATATGAGGTGGCTGCGAACCTCCTTTGCCGAAGATTAATTGCCCTAATTGCGTTAGCACTCCACAGTGGCTTTGGCAGAGAGGGAACTGGTGTCACCAGCTGGGTAATCCATCTTCATAGCAGCAGCCTCGCCTCTTTTTTTTTTTTTTTTTTTGCTGCAGGAGAGCAAAGGGAGGGAGGGGATGTCTTATCTACCCCAGACAACCCTACAGGGACGCGGTTTAGATGACATCAGCTGGAATAAAGCAGCTGAGAGTGCAGAGCAGAGTGGGGTTTGTAATTGGGCCATGTCAGCCACCAAGAGTTTTAAAAATAAAATAATAAAATGCCATTTCAATGTGGAAGAAGCGGAAAGGTTTGCTTTGGTTGGACCCGTCGCACCAAAACCAGTCAATCGACCGCCTCTGATCACGAGCGTGTGCCGACGTCCTAATGGTGGCGCCGTCTTTTAAAGGTGTGTCGTTATCGGCGCTGGCAGTCATGCAAATATTTGCTGTGGATCAGTCAGTCCTTTGAAGAAGCTGTTTACCTCCGAGGAAGGTGTTTTGTTCGGGTTTGCATGTGGCAACGGTCCAGATTAAAAGCTGGGTTTCCCCGGCCTTTTTCCCCGACGACGTCCAAACGCTCCAAAGTGACCCAAAACACACGCTACACGCTCAAAAATGCTGGGTTATTTTGGCCGAGAGTTAGTGAGCGGCTTTCTTGGTTGCTTTGTTGGGTCTGCTCCTATCTCTGGTCATGCTCCCCAGACCTACTCAGTGGCCTAGTGCAGTGGTTTGAGTTTGAGTTTGAGTTTATTTCGAACATGCAAGTATACAACATGATACATCACAATCTCCAGTTTCTCTTTTCAACATGTTCGAAAAGGAGTAGGAAGAAGCAGAGCTTATTTAATCCTACCCCTTTTCTTTTACATAACAGTTGCTAAAACTTTTGTTCACTTCCTGTTCTCAATTCATTCACAATATACTCCATAAGTAATCACAATAAAATAAGTAAATAAATAATAATTGGTGAAAAAAGTTACATTTCATATGTTGAAATAAGTAAGATTATTTTGAGAGTGAAAGAATGGATGAATTAAATAAATTCAGAATGTTTATCATGGTTCTTCTTCTTTGTACTTTGTAAACACTTTAAGTTTGAAGAGTTTCTTGAAGTGGATCATATTAGTACATTGTTTGATTGCTTTGCTTAATCCATTCCATCATTTAATTCCACATACTGATATACTGAAGGTCTTAAGTGTTGTACGTGCATACAAATGTTTTAAATTACATTTCTCCCTAAGACTATATTTCTCCTCTTTTTTTGAGAAGAATTGTTGTATATTCTTGGGTAGCAGGTTATAGTTTGCTTTGTGTATAATTTTAGCTGTTTGCAAATTCACTATGTCGTGGAATTTCAGTATCTTTGATTCAATAAATAAAGGATTTGTGTGTTCTCTATATCCAACATTATGTATTATTCTAACTGATCTTTTTTGTAACACCGTTAATGAATGAAGTGTACTTTTGTAATTATTTCCCCATATTTCTGCACAATAACTCAGATATGGTAACACTAGTGAGCAGTAGAGAATATGAAGTGATTTTTTGTCTAGAACATGTTTTGCTTTATTCATTATTGACGTGTTTCTTGCTACTTTATGTTGTATATTTTTTACGTGAGATTTCCAGTCCAATTTATCATCAATCATTATACCTAGAAATTTGGTTTCATTTACTCTTTCAATTTCTATTCCGTCTATTTGTATTTGTGTTTGACTTTCTCTTCTACTGTTACCAAATAGCATTATTTTAGTCTTACTGAGATTCAACGATAGTCTGTTTTTGTCAAACCATCTTTTTAATTTGTTAATTTCTTCTGTTATTATTTGTAGTATCTTCTGTGTGTTCTCTCCTGAACAAAACGCTGTTGTATCATCCGCAAATAACACTAACTTTAAATCTTTTGTAACTTTACAAATGTCATTTATATATAGATTGAATAATTTAGGTCCTAGTATTGATCCCTGAGGTACACCACAGGATATATTTAACGTTGTAGAGGTGTGTTCGCCTACCTTCACGTATTGTTTCCTGTTCATTAGATAACTTCTTATCCAGTTTAAGACTAACCCTCTGATGCCATATCGTACTAGTTTTTTGATTAAAATATTGTGATTAATTGTGTCAAATGCTTTAGTTAGATCCATAAAAACTGCTGCCGCACATTTTTTATTATCTATAGCATTGGTAATTTCTTCTGTAATTTCAATTAAAGCCATCGAAGTTTAAACATTAGCTCTGTATCCATATTGATTTTCTTTGAGTATTCTATTTTTATTTATGAAACTCTCTAATCTGTTATTGAACAGTTTTTCAATGATTTTAGAAAATTGTGGAAGTAAGGAAACAGGTCTATAGTTTGTAAATTGATGTTTGTCGCCAGTTTTGTAAATTGGTGCAACTTTAGCTATTTTCATTTTGTTTGGAAATATACCTGTTTGAAATGATAGGTTACTAATATACATTAATGGTCCTGAGATCTCTTCTCAACCTTTTTTCAGTGATGTACCCCATGTGAAACATTTTTAAATACAAGTACCCCCTAATCAGAGCAAAGCATTTTTGGTTGCAAAAAAGAGATAAAGAAGTAAAATACAGCACTATGTCATCAGTTTCTGATTTATTAAATTGTATAACAAAATATTGCTCATTTGTAGTGGTCTTTCTTGAACTATTTGGAAAAAAAGATATAAAAATAACTAAAAACTTGTTGAAAAATAAACAAGTGATTCAATTATAAATAAAGATTTCTACACATAGAAGTAATCAACTTAAAGTGCCCTCTTTGGGGATTGTCATAGAGATCCATCTGGATTCATGAACTTAATTCTAAACGTTATTATTCAATAAATACATTTATAAAGGATTTTTGAATTGTTGTTATTTTTAGAATATTTAAAAAAAAATCCCACATACCCCTTGGCATACCTTCAAGTACCCCCAGGGGTACGCGTACCCCCCATTTGAGAACCACTGGCCTAGTGCACTGCAAAAAGTCAGTGTTCAAAAACAAGAAAATACAAAAATGAGGGGTCTTTTATTTGAACTAAGCAAAATTATCTGCCAACAGAACAAGAAAATTCGCCTTGTCAAGACTTTCCAAAACAAGTACAATTAGCTAACCTCAATGAACCCAAAAAGACCTTAAAATAAGTATATTCTCACTAATAACAAGTGCACTTTTCTTGGTTGGAAAAAAAAATACACCTTTTTTTCTCAATTTGTTGAAAAATATTCTTAAATTAAGTAAATTCTAGTGCCATTATCTTGACATAATGATCATGATTTTTTTTTTTTCATGCTTGAAATAAGAAATGATTACTATAAAAAAGTAGTTTTATACTTGTGAGTGTTGATGACACAGCTTTGCAACAGTTGATATTCTAGTTTCTTTTACTTAATATAAGTCATCAAATCTCAAGCTGTGATATCTTACTGAGATCATTTAGGACCAAAACACTTAAAACAAGTAAAACACTCTAACATAAAATCTGCTTAGTGAGAAGAATGATCTTATCAGACAGAAAATAAGCAAATATCACCCTTATTTGAGATATTTCATCTTACTTAGATTTCAGTTTTTGCAGCGTGGTTAGAGTGTCCGCCCTGAGATCGGTAGGTCGTGAGTTCAAACCAAAGACTATAAAAATGTGACCCGTTACCTCCCTGCTAGGCACTCAGCATCAAGGGTTGGAATTGGGGGTTAAATCACCAAAAATGATTCCCGGGCATGGCCCCCGCTGCTGCTCACTGCTCCCCTCACCTCCCAGGGGGTGATCAAAGGTGATGGGTCAAATGCAGAGGACAAATTTCACCACACCTAGCGGGTGTGTGTGACAATCATTGGTACTTTACCTTTAACTTTAACTTACTCAACAGCCATACATGTCACACTAAGGGTGAAGTGAAGTGAATGATATTTATATAGCGCTTTACTCTAGTGACTCAAAGCGCTTTACATAGTGAAACCCCAATATCTATGTTACATTTAAACCAGTGTGGGTGGCACTGGGAGCAGTTGGGTAAAGTGTCTTGCCCGAGGACACGGCGGCAGTGACTAGGATGGCGGAAGCGGGAATCCAACCTGGAACCCCCAAGTTGGTGGCACGGCCACTCTACCAACCGAGCTATGCCGCCCCTGTGTGGCGGTATGAACAACGCCAACACTGTCATAAACATGTGCCATAGAGTGAAACCACCACCCCAGCAGACCTACTCAGTGGCCTAGTGGTTAGAGTGTACGTCCAGAGATCGGTAGGTTGTGAGTTCGAACCCCGGCCGAGTCATACCAAAGACTATAAAAATGGGAGCCATTACCTCCCTGCTTGGCACTCAGCATCAAGGGTTGGAATGGGGGGTTAAATCACCAAAAATGATTCCCGGGCGTGGCCCCCGCTGCTGCTCACTGCTCCCCTCACCTCCCAGGGGGTGATCAAGGGGGATGGGTCAAATGCAGAGAATAATTTTGCCACACCTAACTTAGCAGACGATGGCATGGAACACAGCAGAGACCACCACATTGTATGTTTTTTATATTTTTTTAAAGGTATTTATTTATTTTTATTTTTTTTATATATTTATTTTTTTGTAGCTGTATGTAGAAATGGCTGGTTGCATCAGCTATGCTCTTTTAAAGTATTTAATGTAATTTGTGTTCTTGTTTGACGTTTCCCTCTTACATACATGTTTATGTGTGCTATGGCTATGAGGTTTTTTTCTTCCTTGGCCTCAGTCTGCACCCCCTCTCCAGGGGCCCAGACTTAGACTGAATAATATTTGAATATTTTGATGGTTCCGAATATATTCAATACTGCACTGTATTTGTTTTAGTATCTTTAAAGTACAAAATGTATCAAAATGGCCATCTGCATCCTTCAACTTTTATGCATGCAGTCCTCGCTGAAAAAAAAGTGTGGACACCCCTGGGTTAAATAACACAAAATCTGGCTTTTACCACAAGAAAACAGATGTATTTTGGAGAATTATGGCAGACCATTGTTGTGGAAACCGAATGACAGCCAAAATTATCTTGGAAGGACATAAAAGGATTTTATCAGAACAATCATGGTTCTCTGAGATGTGTATCTCGCTGCACAGTGGCTTTAATGTGTCCAAATTATGCATTAGCTGTGTCTAATGAAAAAAAAAGAAAAGGCAGTATGATTGTTTGACAACATAATGGACCAGGAGCTCCAATGTGTTCTCTCATTCCTTATTAGCTTTGTTCTGTTTGAAGGTTTAATGTCAGCCACATTTTAATGCTACACACATGGTCGGGCTTTCAAAAAATAGATTTTCTAATTAATTGCCATTCTTATTTGATTCTTAATCGATTAAAAAAAATCTATTTTATTTAATTCATTTATTTCCCCCTTCAGAAAAATCAAGAGTCATTTTTTATTTTCATTTGTTTTTTTTTTTTTGTTCAAATGTTCAAAAAATACATTAACATTTTCAGCACAATCCCATTCAAGAGCAGACAAACATTACAGGGAGACAGAACAGGATCACTGACAGGTCTGCCAACTTTCGGCACCCCTTATAAAAAAGGTGAGAAACAGGTCTAATCCCTGCAAAGGGGGTCCAGACAGAGGCTAAAGGAAAAAAAACTCATAGCCATAGCACACATAAACATGTGTGTAAGAGGGAAACATCAAAGAACACATTAAAGACATTTAAAGAGCAAAGCTGATGCAACCAGCTATTTCTACATACAGCTACAAAAGTAAACAAAGACAACAACAACTAAACATATACACTGTGGTGGCCTCTGCGGTGTTCCACGCCATCGTCTGCTGGGGTGGGGGGAGCAGACCCAACAAAGCAACCAAGAGAGCCCACTCCACCCTCGGCCGCCCACCAACTCTCGGCCAGAGTCCAGTCCGCATGGATGAGCGAAAATACGTCCAAAGAGATATTGGATCCCATTGTGTTTTCCTAATGTTACTACTATTTATTTTTATTTGTGTGTTTTTGTGTGTTGTTCGCTTATTTATTCTGTTTTTTATAATCATAAAAAAAGTTGTATTTTTTTTCTATTTATTTTTTTTAATTAATCAGTCCAACAAAATAATACACAATAATACCATAATAATACAATTCCAATTCCAAAACCAAACCCGGCCCAGCAACATTCAGAACAGCAATCAACAGAGCAATTGAGAAGACACACAAACATGACACAAAACAATCCAAAAGTAGTCAAACAAAAATGAATAATATCAACAAAAGTATCAATATTAATAAGAACTACAACTATTTATTTCTGTTTGTGTGTTTTTGTGAGTTATTCATTTATTTATTATGTTTTTATAATCATAAAAAAAGCTGTAATTTGTTTTCTTTTTTTTATTATTCAGTCCAACAAAATAATACACCATAATACCATAATAATACAATTCCAAAACCAAACCCGGCCCAGAAACGTTCAGAACAGCAATCAACAGAGCAATTGAGAGGACACACAAACATGACACAAAACAATCCAAAAGTAGTCAAACAAAAATGAATAATATCAACAACAGTATCAATATTAATAAGAATTACAACTATTTATTTTTATTTGTGTGTTTTTGTGAGTTGTTTATTTATTTATTCTGTTTTTATAATCATAAAAAAAGTTGTGTGTATATATATATATATATATATATATATATATATATATATATATATATATATATATTTATCTTTTTTAATTATTTGTGTTTTTATGAGTTGTTCATTTATTTATTATGTTTTTATCATCATAAAAAAAAGTTGGATCTTTATTTTTTTATTTTTTTATTCTTTATTAATCAGTCCAACAAAATAATACACAATAATACCATAATAATACAATTCCAATTCCAAAAACAAACTCGGCCCAGCAACATTCAGAACAGCAATCAACAGAGCAATTGAGAGGACACACAAACATGACACAAAACAATCCAAAAGTAGTCAAACAAAAATGAATAATATCAACAACAGTATCAATATTAATAAGAATTACAACTATTTATTTTTATTTGTGTGTTTTTGTGAGTTGTTAATTTATTTATTCTGTTTTAATAATCATAAAAAAAGTTGTGTATATATATATATATATATACATATATTTTTTTTTATTTTATTTTTTTTATTATTTGTTTTTATGAGTTGTTCATTTATTTATTATGTTTTTATCATCATAAAAAAAAGTTGTATCTTTATTTTTTTATTCTTTATTAATCAGTCCAACAAAATAATACACAATAATACAATAGTAATACAATTCCAATTCCAAAAACAAATAGGGCCCAGCAACATTCAGAACAGCAATCAACAGAGCAATTGAGAAGACACACAAACATGACACAAAACAATCCAAAAATAGTCAAACAAAAATGAATAATATCAACAACAGTATCGATATTAATAAGAATTACAACTATTCATTTTTATTTGTGTGTTTTTGTGAGTTGTTCATTTATTTATTATGTTTTTATAATCATAAAAAAGTTGTATATATATTTATATATATATATATATATTTTTTTAATTATTTGTGTTTTTATGAGTTGTTCATTTATTTATTATGTTTTTATCATCATAAAAAAAAGTTGTATCTTTATTTTTTTATTTTTTTATTCTTTATTAATCAGTCCAACAAAATAATACACAATAATACAATAGTAATACAATTCCAATTCCAAAAACAAATACGGCCCAGCAACATTCAGAACAGCAATCAACAGAGCAATTGAGAGGACACACAAACATGACACAAAACAATCCAAAAATAGTCAAACAAAAATGAATAATATCAACAACAGCATCAATATTAATAACAATTCCAACATCGCAGTGATTAGAAATCCCTCATTTACATTATCATCACAGCCATTTATAAAAAAAATAAAATAAAAACATTTAAAAAAATGAACAATAGCATTGTGTCCAATATTTTCCACAAAGATAAAATAAGTCATATTTTAGGTTCATGTAATAGTTAAAACTAACTGAAAAAAAATGGATCCCATATTCCAATATATGACTCATTATTATCTCAACTAAATGCAGTTTTTTCTACAGAGTCATTTCTGAACGAACCGTGACTCCCAGCCCTAATGCATGGTAATGATTAGCACCACATATAAACAAATATAAATATAAATGTGCTACATTTCCTCCCTCTTCCATCTCATCAAATCTCTTATTGCATTGGGAGTTTCATGGAACATCTGCCTGTTGAAGTGGCGCCCTGCCTCTCAGCGGAGCGTGAGCGTGAGCGATGCTCGGCCCATCGTTGAACACTGAAGTGTCCAGACGGACGTGTTTATTACTTTTCTTGGAGGAACGAGGAAAAGCTCCGCCGCGGAACATCTGACTGTTGCCTTTTATCTCACCTTTGCCAACAACTCTCGTCCTCGATTGTAGCCATATGGCTTAGAAGTCTCCCCTGAGTGAGAATGGGAGCAAACTGAGGATTAGTGACGCTGGCAGCTGCAGACGCCACCATTTATGGGTGCCCGCGAGCGTACACATTTGTGTTGCAGATTAAATGTTTTATTTAGTAAAAACATCCCAGAGTTTGTGGCTCAGCCAGCAGACATAATGACAGTAAAGAACATAGATCCAAAAACATGTTGGCTTGGACGGAATGCTGTTTGATGTGTAACATTTACATCTAAATTAGATCATAACAACCACTGGTGGCTTCGTGTGTATCCAATTACCCGATTTTCCGGACCATATCAGGCGATATTTGTCCTACTAATTTCAGCGGCCCTTGAACTCACCGTTGTGTGGACTGTGACTCAGTTCAAGTTAAAGTACCAATGATAGTCTCACACACACACTAGGTGTGGTGACAATTGTCCTCTGCATTTGACCCATCCCCTTGTTCACCCCCTGGGAGGTGAGGGGAGCAGTGAGCAGCGGCAGTGGCCGCGCTCGGGAATCATTTTTGGTGATTTAACCCCCAATTCCAACCCTTGTTGCTGAGTGCCAAGCAGGGAGGTAATGGGTCCCATTTTTATAGTCTTTGGTATGACTCGGCCGGGGGTTTGAACTCACGACTAGGGATGATGTTCGAAACCGGATCTCCCGGTTGTTCGATAAAAAAATAACCGTTCGATAAGAAAATAACCGATTCCATGGACTCTAATCCCTTTTTGAGAAACGGTTACCGTTATCGAGGCCACTATAGTAAAGAAAAAGAGTTGGTTCTGTATTCGAATCCCTAGGAACGAATCCCGTTCCACAAGAAATTATTTATTATTATTATTATTATTATTATTATTATTATTTTTATCTGCGAGACGTTGGCAGATGTTGCAAATTATTTTATGAATTTTTCTTAAGACTTTAGTTTAGGTGGTGGCTCTTTGTTGTTAAGGCGGTCGCCTTAACAACAAAGCACTGCAGGAAACCCTGTTGAGACTTTACTTCAATCAATAACGGAGCAGCATCTCCTCATCCGTGGCTCACTAGTGCAACAACAAGGACGGAAATGTGTCCCGTGAAAAATCGTCCGACCGGAACTCTCTAATAACTAAAGTTCCTTGGGTGAATAATGTAAACTCACTACACCGGTATGTTTTAGCGCTTTCATGGCGAGTTTCCTGACAGATATAAGTAAGAACTTTACACTACTTTATACTAGAAATGGCAACAGCGGAGGATGAATGTCCCATAACAAGAAGATAGAGAAAAAGAAGAAGCTTATTGACTACGATGTCTACACGGACTATAAAGGCGGACGCGCGCAAATTTTCAGGATTTATGCAGATCCCAAATACACATCAGCAGGTACCAGAAGGTAAGAAACGTCGCTTTTGCATAATATTGCGAAACAAAACGGCATAATAATACTTGTATGTTGAAGCACAGTACAGTAATAGTTAGTTATGTTTGCATCTCAGGGACTAAAGGATGGAGTTGTACAATCCCAACTTCGTCCAGCATCTCGTCCTGACCGACCAACCTTGAACCTTCCGCACGAGATAAAATTATTCCTGAGATGTTTGCCGAGATTAGGTCAATCTGCTTCCCCGGCGCTGCTCGCCGGGATTATTTTTATCTGCGAGACGTTGGCAGACGTTGCAAATTATCTTATGAATTTTTTTTAAGACTTTAGTTTAAGCGGTGGCTCTTTGTTGTTAAGGCGGTCGCCTTAACAACAAAGCACTGCGGGAAACCCTGTTCAGACTTTACTTCAATCAATAACGGAGCAGCATCTCCTCATCCGTGGCTCACTAGTGCAACAACAAGGCCGGAAATGTGTCCCGTGAAAAAATGTCTGACCGGAACTCTCTAATAACTAAAGTTCCTTGGGTGAATAATGTAAACTCACTATACCGGTATGTTTTAGCGCTTTCATGGCGAGTTTACTGACAGTTATAAGTAAGAACTTTACACTACTTTATACTAGAAATGGCAACAGCGGAGGATGAATGTCCCGTAACAAGAAGATAGAGAAAAAGAAGAAGCTTATTGACTACGGTGTCTACACGGACGGTAAATTTTCAGGATTTATGCAGATCCCAAATACACATCAGCAGGTACCAGAAGGTAAGAAACGTTGCTTTTGCATAATATTGCGAAACAAAACGCCAGATAATGTCTTACCTTATACACACACCATAATAATACTCGTATGTAGAAGCACAGTACAGTAATAGTTAGTTAGTTTGCATTTTAGGCACTAAAGGATGGAGTTGTACAATCCCAACTTCGTCGAGCATCTCGTCCTGATCGACCAACCTCAAATCTTCCGCACGAGATAAAAATTATTCCTGAGATGTTCGCCGAGATTAGGTCAGTCTGCTTCCCCGGCGCTGCTCGCCGGGATTATTTTTATCTGCGAAGACGTTGGCCGCTATCATTTTTCAAAGTGAGAATCCACCAGCGCAGCAGGAGTAATCCATCTTGGCTCCTCTGACAATTTCCTGTGAAACACGTGCACTCCCTTATTCCTGAAGGAATACCTCACAGCACCAGAAGAGAGATGAACATCCGGGAAGTCGGGAGAGAAATTTGTGATTAAAAGAATTCCGGGGAAGAACGATAAACTCTCTGCCTCCTGCAAGACAATTACCAACGCAATCACGTCCTTTTACCACTAGGGGGAATTAGGACGTTCACAGTGAGCCTGGGTCATTAAGATATCCTTCTTTAAAAAGGTACGCCTTTACCATTTATTTACTTTAGATAAGAGGCGCACTGGAAATGTTGGTGTTTTTTGTGACTTTACACGCAAATGTTGCTTTATGAATCTTAAAGATAAATTGACCATTTAACAGAAAAGCATAGTAATCACTTTCCTGAAGGAAATTATTAATAAAGTGGTGTAATGGATGTTCTATTCTTACTATTGGTATCAAAAAAAAAAAGTATTCTACTTCCCTCACTTGGTATTTAACGCTATTGCTGATTGTGCATTTCTTAACGAGAGGAATTTTTTACTTTCCCTCCTACTCTCCTCGGGGACTGTTTTAATAAAACATTAGTGAGGCTGCCAAGGTGAAAACAAAAGTAGCGACAAGAAACATTTGAGCCCCACTGCGGAGAAAATAAATTGCAACTGCCGTATTTTTCCGGACCATAGGGCGCGCCGGATTATGAGGCTCACTGCCGATGAGCGGGTGTTGTCAAGTTTTGTTTTTTTTCATACAAACGGCGCAAAATATAAATAGAATATAAGATAACATATAATACAACATATAAAATAACAAAAAATAGACATGTCCGACTAACGATAATATCGGTCGATAAATGCTTTAAAATGTAATATCGGAAATTATCGGTATCGGTTTCAAAAAGTAAAATGTATGACTTTTTAACGGGGCATAAGTCTCACTCACTTCCACTCTCTAACACTGTATCCTGATAAGACATTTGCCTAAGTGATTGCCTCGTTCACATAACAAAAGGAGGGCCTTGCAGCCGATCGGCTGACCTGTGGGTTTTATAGGTAGAAAAGCCAAATGGCTGCTCTCTGGGAGTTCTAGTGTTAAAACGCCGCTGTGTACACGGACGCCGATAAACCTTAAAGGCACTGCCTTTTCGTGCCGGCCCAATCACATAATATCTACGGCTTTTCACACACACGAGTGAATGCAATGCATACTTGGTCAACAGCCATACAGGTCACACTGAGGGTGGCCGTATAAACAACTTTAACACTGTTACAAATATGCGCCACACTGTGAACCAACACCAAACAAGAATGAGAAACACATTTCGGGAGAACATCCGCACCGTAACACAACATAAACACAACAGAACAAATACCCAGAACCCCTTGCAGCACTAACTCTTCCGGGACGCTACAATATACACCCCCCGCTGCCCCTACTTCCCTCCCCCCACCTCAACCTCCTCATGCTCTCTCAGGGAGAACATGTCCCAAATTCAAAGTTGCTGTTTTGAGGCATGTTAAAAAAAAAAAAGCACTTTGTGACTTCAATAATAAATATGACAGTGCAATGTTGGCATTTTTTTTCCATAACTTCATTCATTAATTTTAATTTATTTATTTATTTCAGGCAATGACATAAAAAAGTACAAAGTTGACAACACATAATAATATAAATTAATATAGTGCAAAAGGTAATGTATAGTATGTAATGCATGATTGTCCCGTTTGCCTGAAAGGGATTGGGAAGAAGATAATTTACTTAATCCCACCCCCAGTTCTATAACTTGAGTTGATTTATTTTGGAAAACCTTGTTACATTGTTTAATGCATCCAACGGGGCATCACAACAAAATTAGGCATAATAATGTGTTAATTCCACGACCGTATATATCGGTATCGGTTGATATCGGAATCGGTAATTAAGAGTTGGACAATATCGGAATATCGGACATCGGCAAAAAAGCCATTATCGGACATATCTAATTAGCAGACATATTATCTAGGGTTTTGTTCCACAATATTATGCAAAACCAACTTTTCTTACCTTCTGGTACCTTCTGATGTGTATTTGAGATCTGCATAAGTCCTAAAAACTTGCGCACGTCCGCCACTGTCGATGCCATCTTCTTGTTATGGGACATTCACCCTCTGCTGTTGTCATTTCTAATATAAAGTAGTGTAAAGTTCTTACTTATATCTCGCTATGGAAGTGCTAAAAACTACCGGTGTAGTGAGTTTACATTATTCACCCAAGGAACTTTAGTTATTAGAGAGTTTCCGGTCGGACGGTTTTTCACGGGACACATTTACGGCGTTGTTATTGCACTAGTGAGCCACGGATGAGGAGATGCTGCCCCGTTATTGATTCAAGTAAAGTCTGAATGTCATTAAAACAGTTAGCTCCTTCTTCAACTCCCGCTACGACAAGATGA
The DNA here is from genome assembly GCF_033978685.3 of Nerophis lumbriciformis. NCBI lineage: Eukaryota > Metazoa > Chordata > Actinopteri > Syngnathiformes > Syngnathidae > Nerophis > Nerophis lumbriciformis. Next base: position 27,276,357 of record NC_084575.2, read on the forward strand.
CGGAGAAAAGACGCTGCCGAAGGTGAGCCACGTAAATAAGACCCACCCACAAAACGGCGCATCCTGAAGCGACTGTCAGAAAGTGACTTGAAGATGATCTGTAAAACATCATCTATGCCAGTGAGATATTGTCTGGTGTGCCGTAGGAAATTATGCAACTTCACTTAATTGGTCCAAAAAAAATGTTTTGCAAATCAATAATCATAATAATGTGCCATTGTCTAGTGCCTGTGCTGTGTAGAGCTTGGCAGGGTAATCTTGTAATACTCCATACCAGTAGGTGGCAGCAGGTAGTTCATTGCTTTGTAGAAGTCAAAACGCGCCGAGGATGGTTTGTCGTGATCCCAATATGCAGAGCACAGCGGGAGACAGCGTGCAGGTAAAAATGTATGTAACGCTTAAACCAAAAATGAACAAAAGACAAATCCCGCTAGGAAAAGGCACTGAAGCATAGGTAAAACAAAAGTAAAACTGAACTGGCTACAAAGTCAACAAAAACAGAACGCTGGACGACAGCAAAAACTTACAGCGTGTGGAACAAAGACGGCGTCCACAAAGCACATCCCGTACATGACATGACAATCAACAATGTCCCCACAAAGAAGGATAGCGTACGCACAACTTAAATAGTCTTGATTGTGAAAACAAAGCAGGTGCGGGCAATAGCGCTCAAAGGAAGGTGTGAAGCTGCTACAGGAGAACACCAACAAAACAGGAAGGGTCACCAAAATAACAGCGCAAGACAGGAACTAAAGCACTACAAACAGGAAACAACAACAAACTCAAAATAAGGCACGACAACCTGGTGGAGTTTCATTGTTTAACCTTTTCTGCTGGTGGTGTGCCTCCGTATTTTTTTAATGAAAAAAATATGCCCTGGCTCAAAAAAGGTTGAAAAACACTGATCTATGCAACATTTTGACCAAAGAACTACCATTACATGTTATGTAGACCAGTGTTTTTCAACCTTTTTTGAGCCAAGGCACATTTTTTGCGTTGAAAAAATGCGGAGGCACACCACCAGCAGAAATCATTAAAAAACGAAACTCAGTTGACAGTAAAAAGTCGTTGTGGCAATTGTTGGATATGACTTTAAATCATAACCAAGCATGCATCACTATAGCTTTTGTCTCAAAGTAGGTGTACTGTCACCACCTGTCACATCACACCCTGACTTATTTGGACTTTTTTGCTGTTTTCCTGTGTGTAGTGTTTTACTTCTTGTCATGCGCTCCTATTTTGGTGGCTTTTTCTCTTATTTTTGGTATTTTCCTGTCGCAGTTTCATGTCTTCCTTTGAGCGATATTTCCCGCATCTACTTTGTTTTAGCAATCAAGAATATTTCAGTTGTTTTTATCCTTCTTTGTGGGGGCATTGTTGATTGTCATGTCATGTACATTGTCTTTGCTCCACAGTAAGTCTTTGCTGTTGTCCAGCATCCTGTTTTTGTTTACTTTGTAGCCAGTTCAGTTTTAGTTTCGTTCTGCATAGCCTTCCCTAAGCTTCAAAGCCTTTTCTTAGGGGCACTCACCTTTTTTTAATTTTTGGTTTAAGCATTAGATATCTTTTTACCTGCACACTGCCTTCCGCTGTTTCCGACATCTACAAAGCAATTAGCTACCTGCTGCCACCTACTGATATAGAAGAGTATTACACGGTTACTCTGCCGAGCTCTAGACAGCACCGACACTCAACAACAACACATCATTTGCAGACTATAATTACTGGTTTGCAAAAAATATTTTTAACCCATATAGGTGAAATTAGATAATCTCCCACGGCACACCAGACTGTATCTCACCGCGGCACAGTGGTTGAAAAACACTGATGTAGACCACAAGATAGTGTTTTACATATAGAAAAAAAATCATACTATCACCCATTGGCGTTGTTAGGCCTATTTTAGGGGGGCTCAAGCCCCCCTAAAATATTCTTAAGCCCCCCTAAATAATTTGTGTTTTTTGGGGTTTTTTTACAAATAAATGCCGACATATTCATTATAAAGTGACCCAAATATGAGTTTAAATAAATAATCATATAACCTGTTATTATTCACTCAGTTTCCCCTCACTTCGTAGCGTAAGGTAGAGAGCCCCTTTCGTGCGTCGGTATCCAATCCATTCCACTTGTTCATATAGAAAATGCCCACATCACTCAAATTCCAGCCCGCATTTTCTCTGCGACCTTGCTTGCGGTCCTGCAGGTGTACGAAACGCATTATCTTCCTTTACAATGAGTGGAAGCTGCACAAAACCTTGTGTGTGCAATTGTAAATCATTTATTTTTTAAGTTTTGTGTTTCTTGTAGAATCTATATAAAGTAATATACATAAGCCTATTGTTAAAATAATGAAAAAAACATCATTAAATATATTTGTTTTATTGTATTGTTACATTAATAGCTGTTGTATTATTATAGGATGGCTTGTTAATTATTTAATAGGATTTTCAGAGGGAGGAAAAACCAAGACATTTAATATAAAATGTAAAATGAATAAATACATACAAAGAAAAAGAAAGTATATGGTTAAAAGCCATCGTCCCGGTGAGCATTTCATTTCGTCCCGTGCATTTTTAAAAAATGATAATAATAACAATGAATAATTTCTAGGTCTTTGTTAGCCGTTTGTGAAGTTTTGTGCTCGTTCGTAACATTCGCTCGCATCTTGTGCATCTCCTGGGGGCAAAGCCCCCCCTGTCCTTAAAAGCTAGTGACGCCCCTGCTATCACCCCTTTAACGCGCCCTATAATCCAATCCGTTGTATATAAAAAGACCTGAATCGGCAAAGCGCCTTATAATCCAGTGCTCTCTACGATCCGTAAAATGCGGTTGTTAATCCATGTAATCAGAGCAGATGCTTTTTGTTTACATTGGGACAGTTGTCATAATAGCATGCGATAACCGTTAACTAACTGCGCAGTTAGCGTTTGCTTCTAGAGACCGCACTTCCCCGTGACCTTATGCTTATTTAAGTCTCGCTCCACATGTCAACGATGACTTAATGCAAATCATTTCCCGTCAGACTGCCCGGTGGTAATGTCCTGATCATTCACCGCGGCTAATGATCCGCGTGACAGGACGAGAGTCATCGGTACAGTTCTGTATGGCCCAGAAAAAAATCAATATCAATTACACCTGTATTGAAGAGCTGTCTCACGTAAAGGCCCGCGTGTCTTGTAATTATTTATTTTTCTACACGCGTCAGCCAGTCTCTGTGTTTACGGAAAGTGCGACACGGCAAAATCCAGACCGTACTTTTGCTTGTTGAGCTCTAATTGGCCTTTAACCTTCATGGTGACAACATCACAATGCAACAGAATGAGCATTTTGTTATAAGCCCGTGCTGTGGTAGCGTCAAGCTCTGTGGTCCACAACGTCTGGCTTGATTTATGCGTCTGACAGACACAATGTGGAACCATAGGAGGGGACGGGCAGTCGATTTATCTCAGACCTTCAGTACAATTCAGACGTTTAAGCGTATTCAAGAGAAGAGATCAACATCTAAACTTTGGCGCTGGCCCCTTTTGTCTCAGCTCAAAGGATACGGTGACCTCGTCTCTTTCCGTGTCTCGCCGCCAGCATTGTTGGAAACACTGAGGTTTTGATACAATTATGATTAGAAAAATCTGTCAATGGCTGTCTGTCTGCATTGGAAATAGTGAAGCAGACACCTCACCTTATCTGAACGGCAAATAGACATTCTTGTACCTACTCTTAGATAACCGTTGTTTTGGAAGGGACAATGGTCGATGCAAGATGACGCATGAGTCATGGTGCGTCGAGGGCTTTATCTGTGACTAATTATTCGGTGAGCTCACCTACACCCTTGTGACGATCCGGCTTCCTGCGGTGTCATGACCGAGTAATTCCGCTGATAGAATCTTAACCTCGGTTTTTACAAGCCCGGGTTAATTAAGTAGACACGTACACAGGCCTGTACCCTGTGGCCACATTGTCAGTCAGCTGTGGCATGCCGGAGCCACGGAGAACGCGAGAACGGTCCTGCTTTGATCTTCCGAATCAGTGGTTATGCATAGTTGAATACCTTGGAGTATGTCGCTGCTGTTCGCCGATTGGATTGGTAGATTTGTGTATTAAGTCAGCAAAGACAATTCCACAGGGGTTACATTCCAAGATCACCTGCAAATACCAAATTAACTCTAGTAATAGAGACAGCTGTAAAAATGTCAATTCTTGACACCTAATCCTTGCTGCTTGCCTGTTGTATTTCCAGTCACAATTTACGATCATACATAAACTTGTATTCATCTCGCTGCGAATTTAAAGTCGGATTATAGCAAACTAACAAGCTAGTGCAATAGCTCAGTGGTAGCAACCGCGGGTCGCAAATTTTCCAAAATTTTTTTAATTACTTCCTTTTTAATTTTGGTCTTCCAGGTCTCTTATTTTGTAAGAATCCCCACTTTTGTCTATGTGCCCCTTATCATTGTGCGCAGTTGCGGTAAGATAGCAAAATTAGTTTGCAGTGTAACAAGGCCAGAGGTCCCACTGATTTTGCAATAAAGTACGTTTATTTTAAGTGATAATACTATAGTAATTGGTAGGGCTGGGCAAAATGTGTTCGATAAAACGAATGTATGTATGTATGTATGTATGTATGTAGGTATGTATGTATGTATGCATGTATGTATGTATATATGTATGTATGTATATATGTATATATATATGTGTGTATATATATATATATATATATATATATATATATATATATATATATATATATATATATATATATATATATATATATATATATGTATATATGTATATACGTGTATATATAAATGTATATATATATGTATATATATATATATATATACACACACATATATATATATATATACATGTATATATATATATGTGTATATATGTATATGTATATATGTGTATATATATATATATATATATATATATATATATATATATATATATATATATATATATATATGTGTATATATGTATATGTATATATGTGTGTATATATATATATATATATAGATATATATGTATATATATATATATATATGTATGTATATATATATATATATGTATGTATACATATATGTATATATATGTATGTATATATGTATATATATGTATGTATATTTATATATATGTATATATATGTGTATATATGTATATATATACTGTATGTATATATATACATATATATATATATATATATATATATATATAGATATATATGTATATGTGTATATATATATATATATATATATATATGTATATATATATATATATATATGTATGTATACATATATGTATATATATGTATGTATATATGTATATATGTATATATATATACTGTATGTATATATATATATATATATATATATATATATATATATGTATATATATATATATATATATATATATATATATATATTATATATATATATATATATATATATATATATGCATGTATGTAAAGTTTGGACACACCTTCCTTTCTCATTTCAATGCATTTTCTTTATTTTCATGACTATTTACCTTATAGATTGTCAATGAAGGCGTCAAAACTATGACACCTGTGAAGTGAAAACCATTTCAGGTGACTACCTCTTGAAGCTCATCGAGAGAATGCCAAGAGTGTTCAAAGCAGTAATCAGAGCCAAGGGTGGCTATTTTGAAGAAACTAGAATACAAAACATGTGTTCAGTTTGTCCAAACGTTTATATATATATATATATATAGTGCAGGCCAAGCGTTTGGACAAACTATACAGTATATATATATATATATATATATATATATATATATATATATATATATATATATATATATATATATATATATATATATATATATATATATATATAGTGCAGGCCAAACGTTTGGACAAACTGAACACATGTTTGATATTCTAGTTTCTTCAAAATAGCCACCCTTGGCTCTGATTACTGCTTTGCACACTCTTGGCATTCTCTCGATGTATATATATATATATATATATATATATATATATATATATATATATATATATATATATATATATATATATATATATATATATATATATAAGATATTATTTTTATTATAATTGTTTGTAACCGGACGTTACAAAGCAAGGTTCATTGCATGAACAAGGCACTCGTGCTCAGCTAACTGAGCAAAACAGGAAGTGATCATTCAGTAATGGGAGGGGACACGTTAACAGCCAATCAGGTACCAGTATCAACTATCACATTTGGTTGCGCCAATTTGCTATCTCGCTGTTGATTCTCTGCATGGAGTGAGAAGAGAAACTGTAAGATCTTGACACAACAACTCAAAGGCAGAAATTTGTATTAGGTCTTGTTGATTTTAATGCAGTCAACAACAACAACCTGACAACAACCTGACACTTCTAATATCTCGGTCCAACTAGTACTGTAGCTTGCCAAACTAGTAGTGGTCAATAGCTCGTACACTCCGGCCATTTAGTGTCTCAAAACTGCAAATGCCTTCAAATAGGCCTAAAACAGAAACTTCAAATGAGTGCTATCAAGAGAGACAAATTTGTCGACAAAACTGGAAAAGTCACGTTGGGATTGTGGCAGTTTTTTTTTTTTTAAATAGACTGTGGTCAGACCAATGTGGTCTGCAAATTATGCAAGGCGCTCGTCCCCACACAAGAGTAGTTAGTAACCTATTTTACCAGAAACCTTCTCCACTGATAAATAGCACCCTTGCTAAGTTGGAAATTGTATTATTATATTTATAGCTGGGTGGCGTATGACGTCATAGCCGTTTTTCTTCTTCACGGCTTAATTGACACAATGGTCAAGCAGCCTGAGTGTAGCATTAAAGTGAGTCTCCAGTTTGTTTACAAAACGCCGTATTGCTGTTCTGTTCTTGGGTGTTCCAGTCATTTGTTTAGAGAGATAAGAAATAGTTTTCATGGAGTCCAGAAAGAAGTGGCTCATGAAGGTAATAAAGTCAGGAAAAAAACGAAAGTGCGTAAAAGGAAATTACTTTTAAAAAAATATCACTTTCATGTTGTGGAATACGATTGGACCATGCTTGTGTCTGCAGCAATCACTTTGTAAAACGTTTGTTTGAACATTTGCTTTGTTTGAGAAACTTTCCTACTCAGTGGCCTAGTGGTTTGGAGTGTCCGCCCTGAGATCGGTAGGTTGTGAGTTCAAACCCCGGCCGAGTCATACTAAAGACTATAAAAATGGGACCCATTACCTCCCACTCGGTATCAAGGGTTGGAATTGGGGGTTAAATCATCAAAAATGATTCCCGGGCGCCTCCAAGGGGGTGAACAAGGGGATGGGGCAAATGCAGAGGACAAATTTCACCACACCTAGTGTGTGTGTGACAATCATTGGTACTTTAACTTTAACTTTAACTTTCTGTGATGCAATCGAGTCTATTCTCTACTATATTAGTAGTGTTTGAGAGCAGAACTAAGCGTAAAGAAAGGACAAGAGATTGCATTAGTTTGTGTTTTTTTGTGGTTTCTATGCCGAAATATACCTACAAAGACCCGGAGGTTGGGTCTTGGGCGCAAACAGGACAATGACCCCAAACACACGTCAAAAGTGGTAAAGGAATGGCTAAATCAGGCTAGAATGAAGGTTTTAGAATGGCCTTCCCAAAGTCCTGACTTAAATGTGTGGACAATGCTGAAGAAACAAGTCCATGTCCGAAAACCAACACATTTAGCTGAACTGCACCAATTTTGGATGGCTAAATCAGGCTAGAATGAAGGTTTTAGAATGGCCTTACCAAAGTCCTGACTTAAACGTGTGGACAATGCTGAAGAAACAAGTCCGTGTACGAAAACCAACACGTTTTGCTGAACTGCACCAATTTTGTCAAGAGGAGTGGTCAAGAATTCAACCAGAAGCTTGTGGATGGCTACCAAAAGCGCCTTATTGCAGTGAAACTTGCCAAGGGACATGTAACCAAATATTAACATTGCTGTATGTATACTTTTGACCCAGCAGATTTGCTCACATTTTCAGTAGACCCATAATAAATTCATAAAAGAACCAAACTTTATGAATTAAGCTGTTTGGCCACAAATTTATAGAAATGATTGGAAACTCAAGACAGCCATGACATTATGTTCTTTACAAGTGTATGCCAACTTTTGACCACGACTGTGTACTAAAATCGGAACATATTCATATTACATTATTGACTCACAAATCCTGATGAGAGTGCGGAAATATGACCATATGACACCAACTCTCAAATCCCTTCACTGGCTTCCAGTTCCACTCAGGATTGAATTCAAAGTCTCCCTACTAACCCACCAGTGCCTCCATGGAAATGCCCTCCCCTCTACCTCAAAGAACTACTCACCCCCAAAGCTACGAACAATGCAGCTCCCAGTCTGTGGAATGCTCTCCCTGACCACCTGAGGGCACCACAGACTGTGAATGATTTTAAAAAAGGCTTAAAAATCCTTCTTTTTAAAAAAGCCTTTTTTTTTAAGATATATGCATACTAGTTCTAGCTATTTGGCTGTTCTAGTTTTTATTTGTATTTATTTTTTATAATCTTTTTACTTGTATTTTTTTTAATACACTGTAGCACTTTGAGGTTGTTTACTCAATGTAAAGTGCTTTTTTTTTTACAAATAATATCTATAATTATTATTAAAAATCAAATATGTCGAATCCATTAAATTAAAGGTTTTTAAGTAAATACACACCAGCTCAAAGGGAATTTACTGAAATAACAAACCCAGCTTTTTTTTTTAAATTTGAAGTCGCTTCCCTTGCTGTGATTTACACTTCACAGTCTTTCATGATAATAGCCGCCGCTGTTTGTCCCTTTCATCTTGTCACTTTGCAAGGAGGGATCAGCGCTGTCCACGCGCTTGATCTCCCCCAAAAATACACACCTGCGCTTTTCATTAGGCCGTGCCACCCTTGTTGAAAATAATCACCTTCTCTCAGGTGCAATATTCCTCTATGGAACAAGGGATGAAAAGAAAGGCGCGTGTGCTCGTCCCACTTGTGAATTATTGATACCTGCCCCTCCGCGAGCATCTCCCAGGATGTAGATTGGAAATGTCTCCTCGTCTAATAGGTCAGCCTGCACAGACATGTCCGCGGTAGAAAAGAGAGAATGAAACGCCGGGGTGAGCCTCCATCTCTTATTCACCACCGACCGGCGTGCCGTGACTGACTTCCACTTTACTTGACCTCGTCTGCTCATCCGTTGCTTTCAGGCTAAAATAACGAACACTTACGCTGACAAACGGCCTTCGAAGCTTCCCCATACGTTACAAAAAAGAAGACAATGCAGGGGGGGGGGGACAAGCTAAGAATGGACTCGGCATGATCCATTGTGCTTCGCACGCAGAGCCACTTGTTCCGTCTGCGCCGGTCCTCTTACAAGATGCATGGTGTGCGAGTCGCATGGCACCTATTTTGTCCCTGAGGAGAAGGCAATTGTGGATGTGGAGATGGCGCCGAGGCGAGGCGTTTAGTTATATTGAAGTGTTTGCTGCGAGCCCTGCAACAAAACCTTATTAAGGTCAGAGTTTGTTCTAGTTGCCGTATTTTTTTTGGGACCGTAGAGCTAGGGCTGGGCGATATGGCCTTTTATTAATATATCGATATTTTTAGGCCATGTCACGATACACGATATATATCTCGATATTTTGCCTTAGCCTTGAATTAGGATAGGATAGGTCAGGGGTCCCCAAACTTTTTGACTCCGGGGCCGCATTTGGGGTAAAACAATTTGGCTGGGGGCGGCGCTATACATATATACATATATATATATATATATATATATATATATATATATATATATATATATATATATATATATATATATATATATATATATATATATATATATATATATATATACACATATATATATATATATATATATATATATATATATATATATATATATATATATATATATATATATATATATATATATATTAGAGATGCGCGTTTTGCGGACACAACCGCGGAGTCCGCGGACTATCCGCGGTTCGGGCGGTTGAAATAAAAAAAAATTAGATTTTATCCGCAGGTCGGGTCAGGCGGTTGAAATATAAAAAAAAAAAGATTTTAAATAGATTCAGGCGGGTGGCAGTTAAACCAATTTGGAAATATATATATACATAGTTAAATGTTGTTACCCACATACGAAAAACGAGCAGGCACCTGCAGCATATGCCACAACAGAAGAAGAAAAAAAAAAGAGATGGACACTTTTACGGAGCGGAGAAGGGACGCCTCGCCGGGGTCTTGGACCGAGGCCCCTTCCCCCGAGAGGGCCCCACCGGGAGCCGTAGCTGAGGTGATCCGCGAGAAGGGCCTGACGCACGTCCAGGGTCACCACCGCGCCCACCGCACCGACACCCCGCCTCGTCCGCCTTCGCCGCGGCCGGCGTCACGCGCAGCAGGTAAGCAGCTTACCTGCCCGCCACCCCCGTGGCCGGGGGCTCGTAACAGGGGTCACTCCGCGCGCTCCGCCCGCGCAGCTTACCTGCTGCGACGAGTAGGATGGCCGCCTCGGGCGCGAGCCCGGGGGGAGCCGCGTCGGGTGCGAGGGACGCTCAGCGCGGCTCCCAGATGATTGCGAACTGGTGTGCGTCTGGGCCGTGACAGCGTGGCACGCGAATGTCTCTGCTGCATTGGATCAGTCTCCTTTCTTTAACAGGCAAAAGCTTTATAACCTCACTAATGCCTTGCATCGTCTATATTAGATATATAACAACGGGCGGGTGCGGGCGGGTGCGGTTTGATTAAATGTTAGGTCAGGTGGATGGCGGATGGTTGACAACTTTTGTGATGCGGTTGCGGATGAAATAATTGCCTATCCGCGCATCTCTAATATATATATATATATATATATATATATATATATTTATCCATCCATCCATCCATTTTCTACCGCTTATTCCCATTGGGGTTGCGGGGGGCGCTGGAGCCTATCTCAGCTACAATCGGGCAGAAGGCGGGGTACACCCTGGACAAGTCGCCACCTCATCGCAGGGCCAACACAGATAGACAGACAACATTCACACTCACATTCACACACTAGGGCCAATTTAGTGTTGCCAATCAACTTATCCCCAGGTGCATGTCTTTGGAAGTGGGAGGAAGCCGGAGTACCCGGAGGGAACCCACGCAGTCACGGGGAGGACATGCAAACTCCACACAGAAAGATCCCGAGCTATTATATGTAAATGTGTGTGTGTTTGTGTGTGTATATATATGTATATGTATATGTAAATGTGTATATATGTGTGTGTATATATGTATATGTATATGTCCATGTATATATATATATATATATATATATATATATATATATATATATATATATATATATATATATATATATATATATATATATATTTATATATATATGTATATGTGTATATATATATATATATATATATATGTATATGTGTATATATGTATATATATGTGTATGGATGTGTATATATGTCTATATGTGTGTATATATATATATTGTTGCGAGAGGTCCCGGGTTCAAATCCCGGACGAGCCCCCAAATTGTTGCGTTTGGACCAGTTGTTCCTCCCAGGGAATTCAAGTCACAAGTCGCTCCCAAGCTCTTTACGACACTTAAAGCTGAGTAGAAAAACCACCAGAGACAGAATAGGTATTTTGTAATATATTTGCAAAGCTTTGTAAATACATTGAGACCAGTCCAGCATAGAACATTCAATCGCGCCGCCAAGATGGTCTAACCCCCCCCCCCCCCCCCCCCCCCCCCCCCCCCGAAAAACCCTCTCCCCTCTTAAGTCTCTCTCTCTCCCACCCTCGCAGTCATGTCCCTCCAGCCAAAACACATGCCCATTGTCCTCCGCACCTGGACATAAGGCTAGATAAGAGAAAGGAGTATCTCTCTTTCTTACATTCCTCACTCAAGGTTAAGCACACAGTATTTGCAGACAACCAAAAGACCACAATTGGAAGAAAAACACTAGCTGTTTTGTAATATGATTATGAAATAAAATAAGTAACACTTAAATTTGGATATATGTAAATATCTGCCTCCGACAATTTTTATATATATATATATATATATATATATTCATGAAAGTTTAAAATGAGCATATATTAATGCAGTATGAACAAGAATGTTTTAATGTAGACACATAGAATCATCATACTGATGTGATTATATGCATCAAGTGTTAATTGTCAACAACAACACGCCTGTTGTTGTTGACTTTGGACTAGCGACTGCACGACATCAAGGCCGTGGAACAGAGACACACTGCAGGCTTACACACAAACATGCATCCACAAAAATATACGCCACACACATACATACTCCCCCTCCCCAATCCAACGCCATCGACGCAAATCCCATAGGGGTGATGAAAGGATGGTCAGCGCCTGAGAGCTGCGGCCCACCACCATGACCCCGCACTCCCTTCCCTCTGTTGCTAAATATCTCGAGATGTATGTTGTATTATGAATATGGAGGGTTTTTTCCCACTCCAGACTGGGCCCCCTTAGGAGCACAGTCTAGATTCCCCAGGGTTTTTTACCTTTTTCCCCATCTTTTACGGGGCGCCTTATTGTAGTAATTATCCCTTCCCAAAAATGCATGTTAGGTTAATTGGAGACTCTAAATTGGTGCGAGTGTGAATGGTTGTCGGGCAGTTAGTGCCCCTCAGTGGCGACCAGTACCAGTACCCCACCTCTTGCCAATTAGCTGGGATAGGCTCCAGCTCTCCCGTGACCCTAATGAGGACAAGCGGTATAGAAAATGAATGGCTGGAAAAAAATCTGCTTGATTTCCAAGGGCACAGTTTGCCTTTTCCTGCCTCTTATTAGGAAAATGTCAACTTTTTTTTTCAGCATTTTTGACCTTTTTGGAAGCACTTGTGGTCATTGTATAAAAAGGGCATGAAGCTTCTATTCCCCTTTTCTCAAAGTCCTGTGTTGCATTATTTATCAATAAAAGCACAAAAAAACCCATTTCTCATTTTGTCGGTCGCAAAAAGGCATGGTTTAATTAGAAACGGGCGGATGTACCGTATTTTTCGGACTATAAGGCGCACTTAAAATCCTTTCATTTTCTCAAAACTCGACGGTGCGCCTTATGACCCGGTGCGCCTAACGTACGGAATCATTTTGGTTATGCTTATCGACCTCGAAGCTATTTTATTTGGTACATGGTGAAATAAGTGTGACCAGTAGATGGCAGTCACACATAAGAGATACATGTAGACTGCAATATGACTCAAGTAAACAACACTAACATTTTATACGTTCAATTGAAAATATAAACACGTTACACACAGCGCTCAAAAATCTATCTATGAAGCTATGAAGGATTGTACTGTGCTTCAACATACGAGTATTATTATGGTTTGTGTATAAGGTAAGACATATTATTGGGCGTTTTGTTTCGTAATATTATGCAAAAGCAACTTTTCTTACCTTCTGGTACCTGCTGATCTGTATTTGGGATCTGCATAAGTCATGAAAATTTGTGCGCGTCCGCCTTTGTAGTAGGCGACACCGTAGTCAATAAGCTTCTGTCATGACTTGGTCCTGGGTGTTTGCTTTTCCGGAAGGCAACGGAAAGGTGGCTCGGGCGAGACGGGAATGTGAGTACATGATTGTTTATTACTATCAAAAAAAAGTACAAACGAAAAGCGCGCACAGTGGCGGAGAAACAACTTGGCTATGAAAACAAATACTTGCACAAAGGCAGAAACTATGAACAACAAAAAACACTAACTGTGGCATTTATAAACAAAAACGTACTTGTCTTGGACTAAAGTAGCAGCATGAAAGATGGACATGAAAACAAGTGTCAGGAATGTGAAGAGCATAAATGTGGGATGTCGCCAGCAAGACAAACTGAAAACAATGAACTTAAATACTACAGACATGATTAACTAAAACAGGTGTGTGACTCAAAACGTGAAACAGGTGCGTGACGTGACAGGTGAAAACTAATGGGTTGCTATGGTGACAAACAAGAGTGCACAATGAGTCCAAACGTGGAACAGGTTAAAAACTAATGGGTAACCATGGAAACAAGACAAGGGAGTGAAAAGCCAGAAACTAAAGAGTCCAATAACTAAACAAAACAAAATATGACTAAAACAAAACATGATTACACAGACATGACAGCTTCTTCTTTTTCTCTATCTTCTTGTTATGGGACATTCATCCTCCGCTGTTGCCATTTCTTATATAAAGTAGTGTAAAGTTCTTACTTATATCTGTCAGTAAACTCGCCATGAAAGTGCTAAAACATACCGGTACAGTGAGTTTACAGTATTCACCCAAGGAACTTTAGTTATTAGAGAGTTCCGGTCGGACGTTTTTTCACGGGACACATTTCCGGCGTTGTTGTTGCACCAGTGAGCCACGGATGAGGAGATGCTGCTCCGTTATTGATTGAAGTAAAGTCTGAATGTCATTAAAACAGTTAGCGCCATCTTTTGACACTTCCTCCACTCCCGTCCTTGCACGCTACACCGCTACAACAAAGATGACGGAAAAAAGCCGCCGCCGAAGGTGAGCCACGTAAATAAGACCGCGCATTCTGAAGCGACTGTCAGAAAGCGACTTGAAGATGATCTGTAAAACATCATCTATGCAACATTTTGACCAAAGAACTACTATTACATGTTATGTAGACCACAAGGAAGTGTTTTACATTTAGAAAAAATAAAATAATAATAATATGACCCCTTTAATGCGCCTTATAATCCAGTGCGCCTTTTGTATGAAAAAAGAACTGAATAGATCCGCTCATCGGCAGTGCGCCTTATAATCCGGTGCGCCCTATGGTCCGGAAAATTTGGTAGTTTTTTTACAATCCGTGTCTATTGAAAGATTCGTTGGGAGAGATTTTGCAAAACTTCCGACTTAGTTTTGCCTGTGACTTTTGCGCCAAATTTAAAAGAATGGTTGGGTTCCCAAAGCACCCGGGGCTCCCAGAATCAGGTGATAATAAGAAGATGCGTGATGGCACCTGGTGGTGTGATGTACAATACTTGTACGTGTCATCCTAAAGACAGCGACGATTGCTTTCAACACCACAAATGCGTGTTAAACTTCACACATCGGATCTGCCTAATTTAGACCTCTGATAGTATCGCCGCGTCAACTTCCACCTGCCATGTTGCTGCTCACATCACACCGAACGGAAAAACCCGTAGGGAAATTCAACCAATGCCCACAAATTATGCGCGACTCTGCACCTTGCACACAAACGTTGCACAGTCATCAATTTTGCCAATCAAATCCGTCCCTGAGCAGCACTCAGACGCACATGTCCACCAATCAAATGTCTGCACTTCCTTGTTTGCCATATTTTCCGGACCATAGGGCGCACTGGATTATAAAGCGCACCGGATTATAAGGCGCACTGCCGATGAATGATCTATTTTCTATCTTTTTTCATATATAATGCGCATCGTATTATAAGGCGCATTAAATGAGTCTTTTTTTTTTCTTTTTTTTTTTCTAAATGTAAAACACTTCCTTGTGGTCTACATAACATGTAATAGTAGTTCTTTGGTCAGAATGTTGCATAGATGATGTTTTACAGATCATCTTCAAGCCGCTTTCTGACAGTCGCTTCAGGATGCGCCGTTTTGTGGGCGGTCTTATTCACGTGGCTCGCCTTTGTCAGCGTCTTCTCCCCGTCATCTTTGTTGTAGCGGTGTAGCGTGCAAGGATAGGGGGGTGGAAGAAGTTTCAAAAGATGGATCTAACTGTTTTAATGACATTCAGACTTTACTTCAATCAATAATGGAGCTATACATACATACATATATATATATATATATATATATATACATATATATATATATATATATGTGCATATAAGTATGTATATATGTATATATATATGTATGTATATATGTGTATATATATATGTGTATATAAGTATGTATATATATGTATATATGTGTATATATGTGTATATATATATGTGAAGTGAATTATATTTATATAGCGCTTTTCTCTAGTGACTCAAAGTGATTTTACATTCTGAAAAACGCTTTGTATATATATATATATATATATATATATATATATATATATATATATATATATGTGTGTATGTATATATATGTATGTATGTATATATATATATACATATATGTATGTATGTATATATGTGTATATATGTAAATATATGTGAAGTGAAGTGAATTATATTTATATAACTCTTTTCTCTAGTGACTCAAAGCGCTTTTACATTGTGAAAAGTGCTTTGTATGTACGGTACATATGTATATATATATATATATATATATATATATATATATATATATATATATGTGTGTGTGTGTGTGTGTGTGTGTGTGTGTGTGTATATATAATGTATATGTATACATATATATATATATATATATATATATATATATATATATGTATATACATATATACAGAGAGAGAGAGAGAGAGAGATGTACATATTATATTAATATAGTGGATATATAATTGATCATTCTTATAATTGGATATTAAGATTACCATGTTTACTTCCGTGAACAACCTCCAAGTTGCATAATCAATCCGAAATATCAAGCAGCTAAAATGCACCAAACATGGATAAGTGTGATGACAGTCTTTTCCATTTTTCCCGTCATGCTTTGTAATGGATTTCAATGGGTGTAATTTGGATTTTTTTTTTATGGTGCATGGACGTTATAATTTTCACAAATTGTGTAATATTGTGTTATGCGTGACCATGTCTGTTGGCATTTTGTGTTGGT
Organism: Nerophis lumbriciformis; assembly: GCF_033978685.3. NCBI lineage: Eukaryota > Metazoa > Chordata > Actinopteri > Syngnathiformes > Syngnathidae > Nerophis > Nerophis lumbriciformis. The sequence goes on from NC_084575.2 coordinate 27,293,098, forward strand.
TCATTTTTATTTATTTTTTTGCACATGACCAGGGAAGGTTGTTTGCATTGGGTCATATAAGTAAATGTTGTGCTTGATCCCATTCAAAGGACGATAAGTGGCCACAGACAAAATATAATTTTAAAATAACCTATAAATAAACTCATGTTGTCTCGCGGGCCAAATTGTTTGGACACCCCTGGTGAATACAGTATGTAGTAAGGCTGCACTACCAGGGGAACAGTTACTTTTTTTTTTAACACTTCATTTGTTTATTTTGACCGCAGGGTTTCCATTTTGGTCAATGGCAACCTTCGCATATGGAACATAACCAAATCAGACGACGGCCCTTACACCTGCATGGCAAGGAACCAGTTCGGCGTGGCCACCAGCACGGGAACCATCACAGTTAAAGGTATTTCCTATCTTCTGCTTCCTTTACACGGTGCACCTACTGGCTGTTCAAACAGTCAGGACCAGAGCAAAAATGCACGTCTTATATAAAAACAACACATTTTTGAAGACGCCTCCTCCTTTCCTTTGCTCGCCCAGTCCTAAAGAGCAGAGCGGCGGTTACAAGCGAGACACGCCCGGTCACTATGTGCGTTTGTGGAGGTGTTAAAATCCCTCGCCACCCTCCCTCGCGGACTCCAGTGTCATCAGAGGATATTCTGTGTAGAAAACGACCTCATGTTGTTAGATCATCTGCAGCAGGGATTGCATTTCTGCTCGGGTGCTGTGACTTATTATACTTCATTAAAAATGAATGTGAGCCGGGTATAAAGTGCTTTAGATTGAGCGCCTCCAGTCTGTGCCGATTTTTCTGTTCTATTTCCATTAGGAATTGTGTTATTACCTGCTCTAGTTTGTGGGGGGACTCGCTGACATTTTTATTGAACTATGTCCTCGCCGTGACCTGCTTTTCACTGAGGTTGCCTGCTACATTTTGGTTATTGTTACGTCTTCTGCGTCGACCTTCCTTGTCAGCCTCCTTGTATAGATTTATAGGATTCCCGATCTTCTGGTGCTGGCCCTCAGAGAGACCAGTTTTGCCTCATATCTCACATGTCTATTGATGTGCATCCATATTTGAACAGGCTATTATTTGCCCAAAACAAGAATGCAGTATATTCTCCAATTAGAGGACCCGTAGCGTCCATTGATTGATCGATTGAAACTTTTATTAGTAGATTGCACAGTACAGTACATATTCCGTACAATTAACCACTAAATGGTAACACCCGAATAAGTTTTTCAACTTGTTTAAGTCGGGGGTCCACGTTAATCAATTCATGGTACAAATATATACCATCAGCATAATACAGTCATCACACAAGTTAATCATCAGAGTTTATACATTGAATTATTTACATTATTTACAATCCGGGGGGTGGGATGTGGAGGGGGTTGGGGCGGGGGGGGTTAGGTTGGGTTGATATCAGCATACTTCAGTCATCAACATACTTGCCAACCTTGAGAACTCCGATTTCGGGAGGTGGGGGGTGGAGGGCGTGGTCGGGGCGTGGTTGGGGCGGGGGGCGTGGTTAAGAGGGGAGGAGTATATTTACAGCTAGAATTCACCAACTTGAGTATTTCATATATATATATATATATATATATATATATATATATATATATATATATATATAAAAATATATATATATATATATATATATATATATATATATATATATATATATATATATATATGTATGAAATACTTGACTTTCAGTGAATTCTAGCTATATATATATTTATTTATTTTATTATATATATAAATAAAAGAAATACTTAAATTTCAGTGTTCATTTATTTACATATATACACACACATAACACTCATCTACTCATTGTTGTACTTGAAAGTACAATGCAATACAATTCCGGGGCAATGGCACCTATCAAATACACAGTAATGAAAACACAGTTGTTCTACTAACTGTACTGTGTGTTATGAGAGTAGAGTATGTGTGTGTGTGGCCCTTTAATAGGTGACAGCATGTGAGGTGAGAGATGTCAGTGAGTGTGTGGGCGAGAGAAGAGAGGGAGCGGTAGCGTAAGTGCGGGGAGGGACTAGTTGGTTTTGTGTTGGATTGGCTGTGTGCAAGCAATCATTAAAGCAAGATTTGCAACTAATCGCTGGACTCATCATTCACCCTAAAGTCGTCCGGGTAAGGTGAAGGGTGTTGCCCCGAGCATACATCGGCCCTGGAGAAGTGTCTCCCCTGCGCTCTTCGACTACGGTCTCGTTCTTCTGCTTCGTCTCCTTGTGTGCGCACACTGGACTCAGGTCCGCATGGAGCTGGAGGGGGCGTGGCCTCCAGCTCCGTCTGAATTCCGGGAGATTTTCGGGAGAAAATTTCTTCCGGGAGGTTTTCGGGAGAGGCGCTGAATTTCGGGAGTCTCCCGGAAAATCCGGGAGGGTTGGCAAGTATGGTCATCAACAATTATATCATCTGAGAAATGGACATTGTAACAGTGTAGGTCTGACTTGGTAGGATATGTACAGCGAGCAGTGAACATGGTGAGCTCAGAAAGCATAAGAACAAGTATATACATTTACAATCCGGGGAGGTGGGATGTGGTCGGGGGAGGGTGTTAGTCTAGGGTTGTAGTTGCCTGGAGGTGTTCTTCTAGTGCGGTTTTGAAGGAGGATAGAGATGCACTTTCTTTTACACCTGTTGGGAGTGCATTCCATATTGATGTGGCATAGAAGGAGAATGAGTTAAGACCTTTGTTAGATGGGAATCTGGGTTTAACGTGGTTTGTGGAGCTCCCCCTGGTGTTGTGGTTATGGCGGTCATTTACGTTATGGAAGTACTTTGACATGTACAAGTCCAGGTGACCGAAGATTCACTAACAAGTTCTCGTTATGTATTTTCTGCTACTGAAGACGAATCTGGCTGTCATTTCCCATAATAGCACTTTGTTTTTGAGTAATCAATAGTTAAAGGGGAACATTATCACCAGACCTATGTAAGCGTCAATATACACCTTGATGTTGCAGATAAAAGACCATATATTTTTTTAACCGATTTCCGAACTCTAAATGGGTGAATTTTGGCGAATTAAACGCCGTTGTGACGTCACATCGGGAAGCAATCCGCCATTTTCTCACTTTCGTCGGTGTGTTGTCGGAGGGTGTAACAACACGAACAGGGACGGATTCAAGTTGCACCAGTGGCCCAAAGATGCGAAAGTGGCAAGAAATTGGACGAAATTTGTTCAAAATACGAGGCTGTGGGGAAAGCCGACGAAATGGTCAGTCGTTTGTTCCGCACACTTTACCGACGAAAGCTATGCTACGACAGAGATGGCAAGAATGTGTGGATTACCTACTCAGTGGCCTAGTGGTTAGAGTGTCCGTCCTGAGATCGGTAGGTTGGGAGTTCAAATCCCGGCCGAGTCATACCAAAGACTATAAAAATGGGACCCATTACCTCCCTGCTTGGCACTCAGCATCAAGGGTTGGAATTGGGGGTTAAATCACCAAAATGATTCCCGGGCGCAGCCACCGCTGCTGCCCACTGCTCCCCTCACCTCCCAGGGGGTGATCAAGGGTGATGGGTCAAATGCAGAGAATAATTTCGCCACACCTAGTGTGTGTGTGACAATCATTGGTACTTTAACTTTTAACTTTATATCCTGCGACACTCAAAGCAGATGCATTTCCAACGATAAAGTCAAAGAAATCTGCCGCCAGACCCCCATTGAATCTGCCGGAGTGTGTGAGCAATTCAGGGACAAAGGACCTCGGTAAGCAATGGCGGCAGTTTGTTCCCGCAGACGAGCGAGCTAAACCCCCTGGATGTCTTGACTCACACCGTCCCTTATGCCACCGAAGATGATCAAGAGAAGAATATCGACCCTAGCTTCCCTGGCCTGCTGACATCAACTCCAAAACTGGACAGATCAGCTTTCAGGAAAAGAGAGCGGATGAGGGTATGTCTACAGAATATATTAATTGATGAAAACTTTATTAATTACTCGCGGTGCTATGTAAATTATTATACATAAACTGTGTTTACCAATAAATTAGCTTAAAAACATTTATTTTTTTCAATCATTCGAGTACATTCGGGTAGTCTTGTGTAATGCAGTATTTTGTGTCTATTTAGGTATGGTTAACCTGAGTGCTGAAATCGTGGAAAAATATATGTTCTTAACGCGCCTGAAATGGGCTGTCTGCACTCTCAAAGTGCATGTTGTTGCCAAATGTTTTTCATATGCTGTAAACCTAGTTCATAGTTGTTAGTAATTATCTTATCAGACAGTGTTAAGCCGCTGAAATCCGAGTCTGAATCCGAGCTAATGTCTATACCTTGCTGTTATTTCCACCATGTTTGTTTGTACTGGCATCACTGTGTGACGTCACAGGAAAATGGACGGGTGTATATAACGATGGTTAAAATCAGGCACTTTGAAGCTTTTTTTAGGGATATTGCGTGATGGGTGAAATTTTGAAAAAAACTTAAATAAAATAAGCCACTGGGAACTGATTTTTACTGGTTTTAACCCTTCTGAAATTGTGATAATGTTCCCCTTTAAAATTCAAGTTAAAGTACTTGATTTAACCTCCAATTCCAACCCTTGATGCTGAGTGCCAAGCAGGGAGGTAATGGCTCCCATTTGTGTAGTCTTTGGTATGACTCGGCCTTGATGTGATGCCATGTACAGCAGGGTTTTTCAACCTTTTTTAAGGCAAGGCACATTTTTTTTCGTAAAAAAAATACGGAGCCACACCGCCAGCAGAAAACATTAAAAAAATGAAACTCCACCAGGTCCCCGTGCCCTTATTTTGAGTTTGTTTGTGTGTTCCTGTGTGTAGTGCTTTAGTTCTTGTCTTGCGCTGTTATTTTGGTGGCCCTTCCATGTTTTGTTGGTGTTTTCCTGTAGCAGTTTCATGTCTTCCTTTGCGCGCTATTGCCCGCACCTGCTTTTTATGTTAGCAAGCAAGACTATTTAAGTTGTTGCTATTAGGGATAAATGCGTTAAAATATAATATCGGAAATTATCGGTATTGGGTTTTTTTTATTATTGGTATCGCTTTTTTTTTAATTAAATCAACATAAAAAACACAAGATACACTTACAATTAGTGCACCAACCCAAAAAACCTCCCTCCCCCATTTACACTCATTCACACAAAAGGGTTGTTTCTTTCTGTTATTAATATTCTGGTTCCTACATTATATATCAATATATATCAACACAGTCTGCAAGGGATACAGTCCGTAAGCACACATTAATGGTCCACTAATAGTACTAACCTTTAACAGTTAATTTTACTCATTTTCATTAATTACTAGTTTCTATGTAACTGTTTTTATATTGTTTTACTTTCTTTTTTATTCAAGAAAATGTTTTTAATTTGTTTATCGTATTTTATTAATTTTTTTAAAAAGTACCTTATCTTCACCATAACTGGTTGTCCAAATTAGGCATAATAATGTGTTAATTCCACGGCTGCATATATCGGTTGAAATCGGTATCGGATGATATCGGTATCGGTTATTAAAGAGTTGGACAATATCGGAATATCGGATACTGGCAAAAAGCCATTATCGGACATCCCTAGTTGCTATCCTTCTTTGTGTGGACATTGTTGATTGCCATGTCTTGTACGGATGTACTTTGTGGACGCCGTAAGTTTTTGCTGTCGTCCAGCATTTTGTTTTCTGTTTACTTTTTACCCAGTTAAGTTTTACTTTCGTTTTGCATAGCCATTGCCTTTTCTTTTCCTTTTTGTTTATTTTTGGTTTAAGCATTACATACCTTTTTACCTGCACACTGCCTCCCGCTGTGGTCTGCATATCGGGGTCACAACAAACCATCCTCGTCTCACCCGACACATTCCGACTTTTACAAAGCAATTAACTACCTGCTGCCACCTACTGACATGGAGTATTACGTGGTTACCCTGCCGAGTTCTACACAGCACAGACACTAAGCAACGGCACATTATTTGCAGATTATAATTATTGATTTATAAAAAATATTTTTTGGACCAATTAGGTGAAGTTGCATAATTTCCCACGGCACACCAGACAATATATATATATATATATATATATATATATATGTATATATATATATATATATATATATATATATATATATATATATATATAGCTAGAATTCACTGAAAGTCAAGTATTTCTTATATATATATATATATGAAATACTTGACTTGGTGAATTCTAGCTGTAAATATACTCCTCCCCTCTTAACCACGCCCCCAACCACGCCCCCGCCCCACCTCCGACCACGCCTTCCCCACCACCACCTCCCGGAGGTCTCAAGGTTGGCAAGTATGATCTAAAATGAGTTTGACACCCCGGCACGATGGTTTAATCATAAGGAAAATGAGGTCCAACCCTGTCGGATGTGCATTACCTAAATGAAGACTTTCCTTTTTCTCCGTTGAATTATAAAAGACAGATGTCATATATTATGAATGCTCGGAAGTCAGCGGCAGCTGAGAACGCGGAAGATAACTTTTGAGTGCTGCTGATTTATGATGATGCCTCACGCTTCCTACAGAGGCAACCTGTGCTTCAACTCCGGGAAAAAAGGCTCAGCGGACTCGTATTTTGTTGATCGAGTCTGTTTATCATATAGAATATAATGAAAACACGGCCCTCCTTGTATCTTAAAGGGGAACATTATCACCAGACCTATGTAAGCGTCAATATATACCTTGATGTTGCAGAAAAAAGACCATATATTTTTTTAATCGATTTCCGAACTTGCCGCCAGACCCCCATTGAATCTGCCGAAGTGTGTGAGCAATTCAGGGACAAAGGACCTCGGTAGCACGGCAAGCAATGGCTTCAGTTTGTTCCCGCAGACGAGCGAGCTAAACCCCCCTGGATGTCTTGGCTCACACCGTCCCTTATGCCACCGAAGATGATCAAGAGAAGAATATCGACCCTAGCTTCCCTGGCCTGCTGACATCAACTCCAAAACTGGACGGATCAGCTTTTCAGGAAAAGAGAGCGAATGAGGGTATGTCTACAGAATATATTAATTGACGAAAATTGGGCTGTCTGCACTCTCAAAGTGCATGTTGTTGCCAAATGTATTTCATATGCTGTAAACCTAGTTCATAGTTGTTAGTTTCCTTTAATGCCAAACAAACACAAACCATACCTGCCAACTACTCCGGTTTTCCCGTAATTAGTACGGTTTTCATCAACCTATTCCGGGTTACGGTTGCAGTGATAAAAAATACGGTTTTTCATTAATTAAAAAAAAAATTTTTTTTTAAATGCGCGAGGCTATTTATAGCACCGCTGCCAAGCACGAGGCACCTGTTGCCATTGTTTCCAAACGAGCGAACGATCATGGAATCAGCCGGAGAAAAATCGCAAACGAGTCGTTAACCGAAAAGAAAACTGCAGTCATTCCGTGAAGAATATTCAAAAGCCTATCCGGGAATAATTATCCGTTCCAAAAAGGGTGAAAACTACGCGAATTGCACCTTGTGCAGACAAGATTTTTCGATCGGACACGGAGGAATTAGCGATGTAAAAGACCACGTTGGGACAAAAAAACACAAGTCTAATGCCGTTGCTAGCGATACAAGTGGAAAACTTTCAACGTTTTTCGGATTTTAGCCACAAAAAGGTAATGACACCAATGTTATCTATTGGAATTGTTTAGTACTGTTATACTGTTAAAAGTGTTTATACTATTTATGCTTTCAAGTCCAAGTTGAAGAAATCTTGTTAAATGTTGACAGCATAACTACCAAAATACAGAAGTATGTCCTTAATATTTTTGCAGTGCTATTTCTGTTGAAAAGTTCAAATGATTACATTAGAGATGTGATGTGCCACTTTTCAAGTGTCTGATGGCTTAAATTAATTTTCATTAATTTTTCATATTTTGAATTCTTTTGAAAGGCTTACAAAAAAACTACATTTGAATTGTAATTCCATGCTATTGACAGGACTATTAATTTTAATGAAGTTAGCTTACCATGTTTACAGTATGATAATTGTGATAGAAATGTGAATTTTAGGCACAGAATATTTTTTACAATTGAACAAGGCAGTAGATTATACAAGCTTGGACAGAAAGTTAATAATGACACCAATTTTTTTTTTTATGGAATTGTTTAGTACTGTTTTACCATTTGTTTACTGTAAAAAGTGTTTATACTGTTTATACTTTCAATTAACAAATTGAAGTCTTGTGAAAGGTTGACAGGATAACTGGCATTAACTGTCAAAATAATTTCAAACTATTGAAGTTAGCTTACAGAATAAACATGTCAATCAACCCATATGATTTTTGCTGTAATATTTTTGTTTTGAAAAGTCACTGTGACTGATAGAAAAGTAATGGTTTTAGCAACATTTTAAGCTGTCTGAATGCTAATAATCATTTTGCGTCGGGGGGCGAAGCCTGAACCCCCCACCAGGACTTTGTCCTGGACCTACTAGGTTTTTCTGATTTCAAAAGTTGGCAGGTATGACAAACCAATCGTTGGTTAGAAGGCGATCGCCGAATTCGTCCTCGCTTTCTCCCGTGTCGCTGGCTGTCGTGTCGTTTTCGTCGGTTTCGCTTGCATACGGTTCAAACCGATATGGCTCAATAGCTTCAGTTTCTTCTTCAATTTCGTTTTCGCTACCTGCCTCCACACTACAACCATCCGTTTCAATACATGCGTAATCTGTAGAATCCGAGTCTGAATCCGAGCTAATGTCGCTATAGCTTGCTGTTCTATCCGCCATGTTTGTTTGTGTCGGCTTCACTATGTGACGTCACAGGAAAATGGACGGGTGTTTATAACGATGGTTAAAATCAGGTACTTTGAAGCTTTTTTTAGGGATATTGCGTGATGGGTAAAATTTTGAGAAAAACTTCGAAAAATAAAATAAGCCACTGGGAACTGATTTTTAATGGTTTTAACCCTTCTGAAATTGTGATAATGTTCCCCTTGAATCACTTTTATGTGTTTCGGGATAATGAAACGATCGCCCTCCACCCTCCACCCTCCAGCCTGTTAAAGCCTGATGTGAGAACAGATGACGCCCGCGTTCGTGATTTTCAATCAAGCTCCAAGGAGCGAAATGTGTTCTCAGCATAAAGTGACGCCTCCGTCACGCTCGTTGCCTTATTAGAGAGTCTGGGGTTTATCCATCGTGGACGTATGTTCGGCAGCTCTGTGCGGGTGACGTGCAAAACATTCCCCAACATGCTGTGCCCTCACTGCAAAAACTAAAATCTAAGTAAGATTAAATATCTCAAATAAGGGTGATATTTGCTTATTTTCTGTCTGATAAGGTAATTCTTCTCACTAAGCAGATTTTATGTTAGAGTGTTTTACTTGTTTTAAGGGTTTTGGTCCTAAATGATCTCAGTAAGATATTACAGCTTGTTGCTGAGATTTGATGACCTATATTGAGTAAAACATGCATGAAACTAGAATATCAACTGTTGTAAAGCTGTGCCATCAACACTCACTTTTTTAAAGTAATAATTTCTTATTTCAAGCATGAAATAAAAAAAATCATGATTTTGACACAATTGTGTCTCATAATTAAAACAGATGACAGCCAAATGGACTTTGCTGTTTTATTTTCAATGAAACAATAGAAAATAAGTACTCATATAGTAGTACAGTTGGCACAGTACAGTAAGCTGACAGTTAATATTTAAACATTTAACATTTCTAACAATTTTGAACAGAAATAGTTCATGCACATTCAGATAAATTCCTCTAAATTACAATTAAAACAATGTTGGCCGGGGCCCGGGCTGTAAATATGCGCACTAATTGACTGAAAGAGCACGCACTTGGCGCGATGATGTCATGTTATCCATGGAAAAATGCATTTTTAGACAATATGATTTGCCTGAGCGGCTAGGAAACTTGTTGCCTTTTGTTGCGTTTTGGACCAGTTGTTCCTCCCAGGGAATTCAAGTCACAAGTCGCTCCCAAGCTCTCAACGACACTTAAAGCTGAGTAGAAAAACCACCAGAGACAGAATAGGTATTTTGTAATATATTTGCAAAGCTTTGCATATACATTGAGACCAGTCCAGCATAGAACATTCAATCGCGCCGCCAAGATGGTCTGCCCTCTCCCCGAAAAACCCTCTCCCCTCTTAAGTCTCTCTTCCTCCCACCCTGGCAGTCATGTCTCTCTAGCCAAAACACATGCCCATTATCTCTCTTTCTTACATTCCTCACTCAAGGTTAAGCACACAGTTTTGCAGACAACCAAAAGACCACATTTGGAAGAAAAACACTAGCTGTTTTGAATAATATGATTATGAAATAAAAGAAGTAACACTTAAATTCGGATATATGTAAATGTCTGCCTCCGACACTTTCCATTAAGAACAATAAATTAGTTTTTGGTATAAGTTTGCTGGTGTCAAGAAATGTAATGCCGAGCGCATATCATTATGTCAAGATAATGGCACTAGCATTTACTTAATTTTAGAAATGTTTTCATCATATTGAGAAAAAAGGTCTCATATTTGTTTTTTCTATCAAGAAAAGTGCACTTTTTATTAGTGAGAATATACTTATTTTAAGGTATTTTGGGGTTCATTGAGGTTAGCTAATTTTACTTGTTTTGGAAAGTCTTGACAAGCCACATTTTCTTGTTCTATTGGCAGATAATTCTGCTTAGTTCAAGTAAAATACCCCTAATTTTTGTTTTTTTTTTTCTTGTTTTTGAACACTGACTTTTTGCAGTGTATGTATATATATATATATATACATATATATATATATATATATATACATATATATATATATATATATATATATATATATATATATATATATATATATATATATATATATATATATATATATATATATATATGTATATATTCCTTGCGCACTAATTGACTGAAAGAGCACGCACTTGGCGGGATGATGTCATGTTATCAATGGAAAAATGCATTTTTAGACAATATGATTTGCCTGAGCGGCTAGGAGACCCCGAAAGTAACAAGCGGTTGCCTTGTTGCCTTTCCATTAACAAAAATAAACTATTTTTTAGTATAAGTTTGCTGGTTTCAAGGAATGTAATGCCGAGTGCATATCATTATGTCAAGATAATGGCACTAGCATTTATTTACTTTAAGAACATTTTTCATCATATTGAGAAAATAGGTCTCATATTAGTTTTTTCTATCAAGAAAAGTGCACTTGTTATTAGTGAGAATATACTTATTTTAAGGTATTTTGGGGTTCACTGAGGTTAACTAATTTTACTTGTTTTGGAAAGTCTTGACATGCCACATTTTCTTGTTCTATTGGCAGATAATTCTGCTTAGTTCAAGTAAAATACCCCTCATTTTTGTATTTTCTCTTCTTGTTTTTGAACACTGACTTTTTGCAGTGCTTCGTGTCACATTTGATATTGTTTATTAAATGGAACTGGCTCATTTGCAGGCCTTATTTGAGGCGGGCTGGGAAAAGTATTTAGCGCAGGACAAACGCGTGTTTGGGGAACAGGTCTTATGGGAGAGGACAGTATTATATTTGAATTGACTTTGTTAATATGGAGGCTGAGAAATACCTGTCAGGACGCATTCAGGATCTTCTGTTGTAACGAGCCAGGAGGAAAAACAGCGTCACAATAAATGAGCCTCGTTAATGTCCGTATTATGACAACGCTGGGGGGATATTAGCAGATTAATTGGATTCGTTTATAGACGCGCCGGCGGAATATAGATCAAACCAAACCTGAGCTGTTGTTGTAGTGAGTCGCGCTGGGTTCAACCTTTTTGTACACCTCTACCTGGGGTCGGCAACACAAAATGTTGAAAGAGCCATATTGGAATAAAAATGTAAAAAAAATAAAAATCTGTCTGAGTCGCAAAATATTAAAAGCCTTATATAAGTCTTATAACGAAGGCAACACATGATGTAAGTGTCTATATTAGCTATAATAGCCTATTATCAAAATGACTTTAAAAGTCTTATATAAGTCTTATAACGAAGGCAACACATGATGTAAGTGTCTATATTAGCGATAATAGCCTATTATCAAAATTACTTTAAAAGTCTTAAATAAGTGTTATAATGAAGACAACACATGATGTAAGTGTCTATATTAGCCTACTATCAAAATGACTTTCAAATTAAAAGTCTTATGTAAGTGTTATAATTAAGACAACACATTATGTAAGTGTCTATATTAGCCTACTATCAAAATGATTTTAAAAGACTTACATCAAGTGTCTATATTAGTTGTATTTGCCAATCAAAATGACTTTAAAATTAAAAATCGTATATAAGTGTTATAATGATGACAACACATGATGTAAGTGTCTATATTAGCCTACTATCAAAATGCCTTTAAAAATATTATATGAGTGTTATAGGGAAGACAACTCATGATGTAAGTGTGTATGTTAGTTATATTAGCCTACTATCAAAATTACTTTCAAAGACTTCTATAAGTGTTATAATGAAGACAACACATGATGTAAGTGTCTATATTAGTTATATTAGCCTACTATCAAAATGTCTTTCAAATTAAAAGTCTTATGTAAGTGTTATAATTAAGACAACACATTATGTACGTGTCTATATTAGCCTACTATCAAAATCACTTTAAAAGACTTACATCAAGTGTCTATATTAGTTGTATTTGCCTATCAAAATGACATTAAAATTAAAAATCGTATGTAAGTGTTATAATGATGACAACACATCATGTAAGTGTCTATATTAGCCTACTATCAAAATGCCTTTAAAAGTATTATATGAGTGTTATAGGGAAGACAACTCATGATGTAAGTGTCTATGTTAGTTATATTAGCCTACTATCAAAATTACTTTAAAAGACTTACATCAAGTGTCTATATTAGTTGTATTTGCCTATCAAAATGACTTTAAAATTAAAAATTGTATATAAGTGTTATAATGAAGACAACACATGATGTAAGTGTCTATATTAGCCTACTATCAAAATGCCTTTAAAAGTGTTATATTTGAGTGTTATAAGGAAGACAACTCATGATGTAAGTGTCTATGTTAGTTATGTTATCCTACTATCAAAATTACTTTAACAGACTTATATAAGTGTTATAATGAAGACAACACATGATGTAAGTGTCTATATTAGTTATATTAGCCTACTATCAAAATGACTTTGAAAGTATTATATAAGTGTTATAATGAAGACAACACATGATGTAAGTGTCTATATTAGCTATAATAGCCTACTATCAAAATTACTTTGAAAGTCTTATATAAGTGTTATAATGAAGACAACACATGATGTAAGTGTCTATATTAGTTGTATTAGCCTACTATCAAAATGACTTTCAGATTAAAATTCTTATGTAAGTGTTATAATTAAGACAACACATTATGTAAGTGTCTATATTAGCCTACTATCAAAATTACTTTAAAAGACTTACATCAAGTGTCTATATTAGTTGTATTTGCCTATCAAAATGACTTTAAAATTAAAAATCGTATATAAGTGTTATAATGAAGACAACACATGATGTAAGTGTCTATATTAGCCTACTATCAAAATGCCTTTAAAAGTGTTATATTTGAGTGTTATAAGGAAGACAACTCATGATGTAAGTGTTTATGTTAGTTATATTAGCCTACTATCAACATTACTTTAAAAGACTTATATAAGTGTTACAATGAAGACAACACATGATGTAAGTGTCTATATTTGCTATAATAGCCTACTATCAAAATGACTTTAAAAGTCTTATATAAGTGTTATGATGAAGACAACACATGATGTAAGTGTCTATATTAGCTATATTAGCCTACTATCAAAATGACTTTCAAATTAAAAGTCTTATGTAAGTGTTATAATTAAGACAACACATTATGTAAGTGTCTATATTAGCCTACTATCAAAATGATTTTAAAAGACTTACATCAAGTGTCTATATTAGTTGTATTTGCCTATCAAAATGACTTTAAAATTAAAAATCGTATATAAGTCTTATAATGAAGACAACACATGATGTAAGTGTCTATATTAGCCTACTATCAAAATGCCTTTAAAAGTGTTATATTTGAGTGTTATAAGGAAGACAACTCATGATGTAAGTGTTTATGTTAGTTATATTAGCCTACGATCAAAATTACTTTAAAAGACTTATATAAGTGTTATAATGAAGACAACACATGATGCAAGTGTCTATATTTGCTATAATAGCCTACTATCAAAATTACTTTAAAAGTCTTATATAAGTGTTATAATGAAGACAACACATTATGTAAGTGTCTATAAGAAACCAATCTTGTTTTTAAATACTTTACTGCTTACAGAAAGTATAAAGTAGCTTCTTAAATAGTGGAAGAATACTTAAATATTTTAATAATTTTACTACTATCAAAATTACTTTAAAATACTTACATCAAGTGTCTATATTACCGGTAGTTGTATTTGTTTATCAAAATGACTTTAAAATTAAAAATCGTATATAAGTGTTGTAATGAAGACAACACATGATGTAAGTGTCTATATTAGCCTATTATCAAAATGCCTTTAAAAGTGTTATATTTGAGTGTTATAATGAAGACAACACATGATGTAAGTGTCTATATTAGCTATATTAGCCTACTATCAAAATGACTTTAAATGACTTATATAAGTGTTATAATGAAGACAACACATGATGTAAGTGTCTGTATTAGCCCAGTATCAAAATGACTTTAAAAGCCTTATATAAGTGTTATAATGAAGACAACACATGGTGTAAGTGTCTATATTAGTTATATTAGCCTATTATCAAAATTACTTTAAAAGTCTTATATAAGTGTTATAATGAAGACAACACATGGTGTAAGTGTCTATATTAGTTATATTAGCCTATTATCAAAATTACTTTAAAAGTCTTATATAAGTGTTATAATGAAGACAACTCATTATGTAAGTGTCTATATTAGCCTACTATCAAAATTACTTTGAAAGACTTACATCTAGTGTCTATATTAGTTATATTAGCCTACTATCAAAATGACTTTCAAATTAAAAGTCTTATGTAAGTATTATAATTAAGACAACACATTATGTAAGTGTCTTTATTAGCCTACTATCAAAATTACTTTAAAATACTTACATCAAGTGTCTATATTAGTTGTATTTGCTTATCAAAATGACTTTAAATTTTAAAATATTATATAAGTGTTATAATGAAGACAACACATGATGTAAGTGTCTACATTAGCCTACTATCAAAATGCCTTTATAAGGAAGACAACTCATGATGTAAGTGTCTATGTTAGTTATGTTAGCCTACTATCAAAATGACTTTAAAAGCCTTATATAAGTGTTATAATGAAGACAACACATGATGTAAGTGTCTATATTAGCCCAGTATCAAAATGACTTTAAAAGCCTTATGTAAGTGTTATAATGAAGACAACACATGGTGTAAGTTCTATATTAGTTATATTAGCCTATTATCAAAATTATTTTAAAAGTCTTATATAAAAGTTATAATGAAGACAACTCATTATGTAAGTGTCTATATTAGCCTACTATCAAAATTACTTTAAAAGACTTACATCAAGTGTCTATATTAGTTGTATTTGCCTATCAAAATGACTTTAAAATTAAAAATCGTATATAAGTGTTATAATGAAGACAACACATGATGTAAGTGTCTACATTAGCCTACTATCAAAATGCCTTTATAAGGAAGACAACTCATGATGTAAGTGTCTATGTTAGTTATGTTAGCCTACTATCAAAATGACTTTAAAAGCCTTGTATAAGTGTTATAATGAAGACAACACATGATGTAAGTGTCTATAATAGCCTACTATCAAAATACCTTTAAAAGCCTTATATAAGTGTTATAATGAAGACAACACATGGTGTAAGTGTCTATAATAGCCCAGTATCTAAATGACTTTAAAAGCCTTATATAAGTGTTATAATGAAGACAACACATGGTGTAAGTGTCTATATTAGTTATATTAGCCTACTATCAAAATGACGCTCAGGCAAATCATATTGTCTAAAAATGCATTTTTCAATTGATAACGTGACATCATTGCGCTTGGCATATATATATATACGTATATATATAGTCGAGGTTTCTGTGGTTTATCGGTTATACAGTGCTCAATACCGGGGTAGAGCGCAATATACGTTAGGTCAGGAAAAACATAGAGGCTGTATCATCCCTATAAGCCTTGTAGGGATGATATAGCCTCTGTGTTTTTTCCTGACCCAACGTGTGTGTATATATATATATATATATATATATATATATATATATATATATATATATATATATATATATATATATATATATATATATATATATATGTATATGTATATATATATATATGTATGTATATATATATATATACATATATATATATATGTGTATATGTATATATTATATATATATATATATAATATATATACATGTATATATATATATATATATATATATATATATATATGTATATATATATATATATATATATATATGTATATATATATATATATATATATGTATATATATATATATAATATATATGTATGTATATATATATATATATATACATATATATATATATATATATATATATACATGTATATATATTATATATATATATATATAATATATACATATACACATATATATATATATATATGTATATATATATATATACATACATATATATATATATACATATACATATATATATATATACATATATATATATATATATATATATATATATATATATATATATACATATATATATATATATATATATATACATTAGAGATGCGCGGTTTGCGGGCACAACCGCGGAATCCGCGGATTATCCGCGGATCGGGCGGATGAAATTTTAAAAACTTAGATTTTATCCGCGGGTCGGGTCGGGTCGGGTCGGGCGGTTGAAATAAAAAAAAATTAGATTTTAAATAGATTCAGGCGGGTGGCAGTTAAACCAATTCGGAAATATATATACATAGTTAAATGTTGTTACCCACATACGAAAAACGAGCAGGCACCTGCAGCATATGCCACAACAGAAGAAAAAAAAAAAAAGAGATGGACACTTTTACGGAGCGGAGAAGGGACGCCTCGCCGGGGTCCTGGACCGAGGCCCCTTCCCCCGAGAGGGCCCCACCGGGAGCCGTAGCTGAGGCGATCCGCGAGAAGGGCCCGACGCACGTCCAGGGTCACCACCGCGCCCACCGCACCGACACCCCGCCTCGTCCGCCTTCGCCGCGGCCGGCGTCACGCGCAGCAGGTAAGCAGCTTACCTGCCCGCCACCCCCGTGGCCGGGGGCTCGTAACAGGGGTCACTCCGCGCGCTCCGCCCGCGCAGCTTACCTGCCCGCCACCCCTGTTGCCGGGGGCACGTAACAGGGGTCACTCCGCGCGCAGTGCGCTCACGAAAGGGGTGGGGCTCACCCTGGTTGATATAGACAGCAGGACGGTGGCCATGGACGTCGAAACCCGCTAAGGAGTGTGTAACAACCCACCTGCCGAATCAACTAGCCCTGAAAATGGATGGCGCTGGAGCGTTGGGCCCATACCCGGCCGTCGCCGGCAGCGAGACGCGCTTGGAGGTGCGCTCAGCGCGGCTCCCATATGATTGCGCACTGGTGTGCGTCTGGGTCGTGACAGCGTGGCACGCGAATGTCTGTGCTGCATTGGATCAGTCTCCTTTCTTTAACAGGCAAAAGCTTTATAACCTCACTAATGCCTTGCATCGTCTATATTAGATATATAACAACGGGCGGGTGCGGGCGGATGGCGGGCGGGTGCGGTTCTGATCAAATGTTACATCGGGTGGATGGCGGATGGTTGACGACTTTCTGATGCGGTTGCGGATGAAATAATTGCCTATCCGCGCATCTCTAATATACATATATATATATATATATATATATATATATATATATATATATATATATATATATATATATATAGATAGATAGATAGATAGATAGATAGATAGATAGATAGCCCAGCCGCAGGCCAAATTTTTTTTAACTCAATGCGGCCCCCGAGTCAAAAAGTTAGACCCCTAATCTACATCAACAATATGATTTGCCTAAGAGGCTAGATGGGACAGGTTTAAAAATAAATACAATATTTGTATTTATTTGTTGTGTTTTTAATCGATTAACAATCGCTAAAAATAAGAATCATTTTCTGACACCCCTAATATGAATCCCCTTCCTACTGTACTTGAGTCATATTACTCTAAAATAAAGGTACTCTTACTTGAGTACAATACTTTGCTCATATCGGCCAGATAATTATCCGTCTGACATTTATTGACTTAGACTTAGACTTAGACTACCTTTTTATTGTCATTCAAATTTTAACAGATAATTATCCGTCTGACATTTATCGTGCAGCCCTTAGTTCAACAATTGCATGCCAGTACTTGGCCGTGTCGCCGCACTGCAGAGGTTTGGAAGGTTCTGAGCTCCCACAGCATCTGCTCATGGTGGCCCAGTCCTTTGCCTTGGGAGGAGAGTGTTTCTCAATCCACAGGGTCCACCTTATTGGCCAGAATATTGTGTGACATTTGGGTGTTGGTTTGGACCCCACAAGCCGAGACAGAGCCAGTGAGTATAAAATATATTTTTTTTAAGTACAAACAAGCAAAAGGGCAGTTCAGGACAATATTAACAAAAGTCTCGCTCAAGGCAGTATTGACAAAAAAAAAAAAAAAACACCAAGAGGGGGAAAAACAAAAAGCCAGCAAGTGGGATTGGCTCGGAGTAACGAGGCACTCGAGGAAGACGCGAGCAGGTGTTAAACATATTCAGTAGGACAGGAAATAGCTACCGCAATCAGTCAGCCGGGGGGGGGGGGTTGGATGGAGGAGGGGGGCTGATGATGAAGGCCGATACAAGATACTAGAGGCGGGCGGAAATGTGAACAGCACTCCACATAACAAAAGATATGATCCGGCGTCTTCCTGAAGTTGGCAGAGCGCTTCAAAGCTGCGCTGATGACTGAAAGGGTTGGAGTGTGCGTCCGTCACCTCGCCTCCACATCTCGGGGACAAGACAAGAAGTTTCGTTCTACCAAAATGTGCCGAATGTATCAGAATCAGAATAGTTTTCCATAGGAATAGAATAGGTCTTCATACAGATATACATTTATATATACAAACCCCGTTTCCATATGAGTTGGGAAATTGTGTTAGATAAATAAACGGAATACAATGATTTGCAAATCCTTTTCAACCCATATTCAGTTGAATGCACTACAAAGACAACATATTTCATGTTCAAACTCATAAACTTTATTTATTTTTTTTGCAAATATTAATTAACTTAGAATTTCATGGCTGCAACACGTGCCAAAGTAGTTGTTCACCACTGTGTTACATGGCCTTTCCTTCTAACAACACTCGGTAAACGATTGGGAACTGAGGAAACTAATTGTTGAAGCTTTGAAAGTGGAATTCTTTTCCATTCTTGTTTTATGTAGAGCATCAGTCGTTCAACAGTCCGGGGGTCTCCGTTGTCGTATTTTACGCTTCGTAATGCGCCGCACATTTTCGATGGGAGACAAGTCTGGACTGCAGGCGGGCCAGGAAAGTACCCGCACTCTTTTTTTACAAAGCCACGCTGTTGTAACACGTGCTGAATGTGGCTTGGCATTGTCTTGCTGAAATAAGCAGGGGCGTCCATGAAAAAGATTGGCGCTTAGATGGCAGCATATGTTGTTCCAAAACCTGTATGTACCTTTCAGCATTAATGGCGCCTTCACAGATGTGTAAGTTACCCATATCTTGGGCACTAATACACCCCCATACCATCACAGATGCTGGCTTTTCAACTTTGCGCCTATAACAATCCGGATGGTTCTTTTCCTCTTTGGTCTGGATGACACGACGTCCACAGTTTCCAAAAACAATTTGAAATGTGGACTCGTCAGACCACAGAACACTTTTCCACTTTGTATCAGTCCATCTTAGATGAGCTCAGGCCCAGCGAAGCCGACTGCGTTTCTGGGTGTTGTTGATAAACGGTTTTCGTCTTGCATAGGAGAGTTTTAACTTGCACTTACAGATGTAGCGACCAACTGTAGTTACTGACAGTGTGTTTCTGAAGTGTTCCTGAACCCATGTGGTGATATCCTTTACACACTGATGTCGCTTGTTGATGCAGTACAGCCTGAGGGATCGAAGGTCACGGGCTTAGCTGCTTACGTGCAGTGATTTCTCCAGATTCTCTGAACCCTTTGATGATATTACGGACCGTAGATGGTGAGATCCCTAAATTCCTTGCAATAGCTGCTTGAGAAAGGTTTTTCTTAAACTGTTCAACAATTTGCTGACGCATTTGTTGACAAAGTGATGACCCTCGCCCCATCCTTGTTTGTGAATGACTGAGCATTTCATGGAATCTACTTTTATACCCAATCATGGCACCCACCTGTTCCCAATTTGCCTGTTCACCTGTGGGATGTTCCAAATAAGTGTTTGATGAGCATTCCTCAACTTTATCAGTATTTATTGCAACCTTTCCCAACTTCTTTGTCACGTGTTGCTGGCATCAAATTCTAAAGTTAATGATTATTTGCAAAAGAAAAAAATGTTTATCAGTTTGAACATCAAATATGTTGTCTTTGTAGCATATTCAACTGAATATGGGTTGAAAATGATTTGCAAATCATTGTATTCTGTTCATATTTACATCTCACACAATTTCCCAACTCATATGGATACGGCGTTTGTAAAAGTCTAGCCCGCGTGCTTCCTCTATTTATTTGGGAGGTCCCTGTTTACATCACTGAAGCTGTCGCTGAGGGAAGGGGGGTAATCTCGACAACTCCAGTTAGACGCAATACATGATTATACAAAAATGCAAATGTGTCGACGCTGGTGATATCGCCTTGTCTCTGCTCTGTCTGCGTCACGGCGGTGTTCGGCCTTGGCAGTCAGCTGCCCGTTCCTGGACACGGACACTGATACCAGACTGGCTTGCAATCTTTTGGATTGCCAGCTTTGCACAGACAAAGAAAAATTCATATTTCGCTGTGTTTGTTGCATTTTTGTTGCGTTTCGCTTGATTGTATAACATGTCAATGGAGAGGGGTTGTGACGTTCATATGTTGTCAATATTCAGTGTTTTATCGTTCATAGTTAATAGTGTACATTCTTTCTTTTCATGTACATTCTGGGTGTCTCATTCAGTACAAAAATGTAAAATGCCATTCCGTTTTTAAGGCTGTCTGTCGTAACGTTGTTAGCATTCAATTAGTGTTCCTAAAAATCAGATATACCGACCCCCAGACACATTTTTTTCTCTAAAATTGGCCCCCCGTGTCAAAATAATTGCCCAGGCCTGACTTAAACCGATGCTAGACCGATAATATCTTCTGGAAGGCCAACAATCGATTTTCTATGATCTCAGGAATATACATCGATCAATCGTTACACACCTATTGATTAGCAACTGTAGCTCGATCTTGAAACATTTTTGAATATTGCTGTGTATCTGGTGGAATAAAGTATTTACTGAAGTGGTGAGGAAAATCAATAATGAATGGATAAGTCTTTGCGTTTCTAATTAAATACTGATCGTTATCGTATTGTACTTACTGAAGAGACTGCGGAAATCAGTAATGGATGGATATAATTAAGTCTTTAAGTCTCTAATTAAATACTGATTATTATCGTGCTGTGCTTGTTTCAAAACAAAAACTCCCTTTTCGGTTATTGCTCGGCGAGTAGTCCGGGGCCCGGAATTATCTTCAAGCTTTTTAGGAATGTGGCCAGGAAGTTAACAATGATTATTCATTTTCACCCAAAAATGGTATTTGCTGGGAATGACAAAAACGTGTGAACTACCCTTTTATCTCTTTTATGGGAGGCTATGTGTGCAAATTTGGGCTGGGGAGTAAAGATAAATGCATTACACTGTGCCTAACAGAGGTGGGACCAAGTCATTGTTTTGCAAGTCACAAGTAAGTCTCAAGTCTTTGTCCTCAAGTCCGAGTCAAGTCCCGAGTCAAGACAGGCAAGCCCCGAGTCAAGTCCAAAGTCAAGACTGGAAAGTCTCAAGTCAAGTCCAAAGTCCTGCATTTTGAGTTTCGAGTCCTTTCAAGTCCTTTTAACCACAGACTAATATATTAACACAGATTGTGTATGCTTTTCAAACGCTGTATTTATTTATTAAAACAAGTGCATTTTAAATTGCAGGAAAGAAAATTGTGCTGACATTGCACTTTATAATAGCACTATTAACCAGTCATTTTAAACATTAACTCATTCCTTTACAGAACAAACACATTGAAAAATAAAGTGCAAATGTACTTATTTGTACAAAAGTGTTAACATTGAAAAAACATGACATATACGTGAACATAACAAAAAAGTTGTACTTTTTATATGTCAGGGCCCTATGCTGCATTGCATTTGCAAAAGACCAAATTAGCCAAGAGTCTGTCAGTCATTTGTGCACGATGGGGGCGTAGTATGATGCCACCATGGCTGAAAACTCGCTCCACTGGAGCACTGGAGGCAGGCACTGCCAAGACTCTCATGGCCACTCGGAACAGTGAAGGAAGAGTCTTCATGTTCAATGCCCAGAACAAAAGGGGGGAGAGAGTTGTTTTGGGTTGGTGCACTACTTGTAAGTGTATCTTGTGTTTTTTATGTTGATTTAATTAAAAAAAGAAAAAAGAAAAAAATTATTTCTTGTGCGGCCCGATACCAATCGATCCACGGACCAGTACCGGGCCGCGGCCCGGTGGTTGGGGACCACTGAGGTAAACAACCAACAGTATGTCAGAAAGCTAGCTAAAACGGTACACATATTCATAATATAGTATACATTTTAACTGACCTTTATTTTACTATTTTTGTCTTTTTTTAGGTGGCTAAAATACGCGGTGCTGCTGACCGCCGTCTAACGTTACGTGTGATATATTGACTAACGTAACCCTGCTTAAAAAAATCACTGAACAAAAAGTATGAATAAGGTAGTGAACTGCAACAGATTCCCGTGTTTGCAATAACGTTATAACGTTAGCAGTGAGTTTACAGCCTCACTGATTTAACTACACAGCAAATAAAAGTCACGTTACTTAGCCAATAAACGTTATCTTACATTCAAAATTTACCGTTCTTTGTGCAACTTCAAATGCCGGACGAAGTTGGAAGTTGTTGCCTCTCCATCAGTAATTTTCGAACCGCATGTGTTGCATGCTGCAAACCGTTTTGTGTTGACCACCTCGTAATTTTTATACCCAAACAAAATTATTTTAGGTATAATTTTTTGTTCACTGGCGTGTGGTTTGGACATGTCTTCTTCGTTGGTTGTCCTGCAATTTGATTGGATGAATGCTGTGTGATGAAAACAAAGTAGATCTAATTTGATTGGCTGTTGTACTGAGACCACACCAGCTGACACACGCAACGCTGATAGACAAGTACACAATGAAAAATACGAAGCACTCCCGAAAAACTTTTTCATTTTTGGGTTTTGGGGAAAGTAGCAAGTCATGTCAAGTCATGTCAATTCAAAAGGCTCAAGTCCAAGTGAAGTCACAAGTCATTGATGTTAAAGTCTAAGTCGAGTTGCAAGTCTTTTTACATTTTGTCAAGTCGAGTCTAAAGTCATCAAATTCATGACTCGAGTCTGACTCGAGTCCAAGTCATGTGACTCGAGTCCACACCTCTGGTGCCTAATACTCTTTTTAGCATTGTTGTCGTTTTGCCGGTTGAGATTACGTAAAGAGTTATTATTTGAAAGTAGCATTATACAGATTGTAATCCCTCGCTGCGATGGTTGTTAACAGACACGCAACAGTTGAAAAACAAGGGACTGCTCCAGTTCTGATGAGTATGTAATCCACCTTTAATGAATCACTCAGTGTCGGGCTCTCCAATCGATGCAGCTAACCACACCGGGTGTTGTTGATATGTCGAGTCAGGAGACAACAAGGCATAATACATTACGGATTCAGTCCAATTATGCCTAAAATACCAGTGCCTGGCTGAGTAACCAACCGTGTTTTTCCCCCCATATACTCGCTCAGAAATGATGACAGAGGACGGTAATAAGGGAACTCATTCCTACCATCCCTGTCACAGTAAAACGCTGCAGGCACTTTGGATCAGGCTGTGCAACCTGCGAGGGGAAGCAGTTCATGTTAGAGAAGAAGCAAACCCCGCTGGGGAGATAAAAGAAAGCAAATAAAGTTTTATAGCACATTACCCATGTCGCATAGGTAGAGGGGTAAAATATTCCTGACAATAAATGTTTACCTGACATCCTTTTGTGGGGGGTTTTGTTTTCCCCGCCGCCGCCGCCTTTGTTTATGTGTTTGTCTGCCAGCCGTGGTTGCCAAAAAAAAAAAAAAAAAAAAAAAAAAAACTACAAAGTTGATTTAGACCAAAATTGATGGAGTGTGAAGCCAGGAGGTTTTAGTGAGTTGGAGGTGGCTGCGGTGCAGACACCAGATCTGCGCTTGTAGTTTCCGTGTCCGGGTGGTCCCGGTTTTACTGCTTATGATGCACTCATTTATTATTAATACTGTACAAAAAGAGACCGGGCTGCAGTACACATGCAGGCGGCGGAATAATAAATAGTCGCGCATCACATTGTGGAAGGATCACGTCACTTGTATTCTTATTACCGGGCTACACATCGCACTGGTATTTCAGCCGCACCCACCAAATTTTTGAAGAAATTAATATTTGTATATATATTAGAGATGTTCGATAATGGCTTTTTTGCCGATATATTGTCCAACTCTTAATTACCGATATCAACCGATACCGATATATACAGTCGTGGAATTAACACGTTATTATGCCTGATTTTTTTGTGATGCCCCGCTGGATGCATTAAACAATGTAACAAGGTTTTCCAAAATAAATCAACTCATATTTATTATTGAAGTGACAAAGTGCATTATTTTTTTTTAACATGCTTCAAAACAGCAGCTTAGAATTTGGGACATGCTCTCCCTGAGAGAGCATGAGGAGGTTGAGGTGGGGGTGTAGGGGGTAGCCGGGTGTGTATATTGTAGCCACCCGGAAGAGTTAGTGCTGCAAGGGGTTCTGGGTATTTGTTCTGTTGTGTTTATGTTGTGTTACGGTGCGGCTGTTCTCCCGAAATGTGTTTGCCATTCTTGTTTGGTGTGGGTTCACAGTGTGACGCATATTTGTAACAGTGTTAAAGTTGTTTATACGGCCACCCTCAGTGTGACCTGTATGGCTGTTGACCAAGTGACTTGTGTGTGTGAAAAACCGTAGATATTATGTGATTGGGCCGGCACGCAAAGGCAGTGCCTTTAAGGTTTAAAGGATTAAATACACAGCGGCGTTTTAAAAAGTTATAAATTGTACTTTTTGAAACTGATACCGATAATTTTGAAACCGATACCGATAATTTCCGATATTACCTTTTAAAGCATTTATCCGCCGATAATATCGGCAGTCCGATATTATCGGTCATGTCTAATATATATTCTTCCATACAGATGTAGACCGATAATTTTGAAACCGATACCGATAATTTCCGATATTACCTTTTAAAGCATTTATCGGCCGATAATATCGGCAGTCCGATATCATCGGTCATGTCTAATATATATTCTTCCATACAGATGTAGACCGATAATTTTGAAACCGATACCGATAATTTCCGATATTACATTTTAAAGCATTTATCGGCCGATAATATCGGCAGTCCGATAATATCGGCAGTCCGATATTATCGGTCATCTCTAATATATATTCTCCCATACAGATGTAGACCGATTCGAAAGATTTTGTGAACGTTCAATTACTTACCTGAAATGTTTCCAAACGGTGCCTGTCAAATGGCAGTAAAACGGCTGATCAAACAAAACAGAAGTCATTGACCCCGCTAGCTGCGAAGCTAACTCTCCAGTCCGCTAAACAGACTCATATAACTCCACGGTGACGTTTAGGTGAATTAAAAAAACTGAAATAATACACAAATATTGTAAGTTAACAATACTAACATAGACACTTGTAAACGTGTTAGCATATTCGCTTATGCTAATGACGCTAGTTTGATTATTTTACGATAGCACGTACAAACATTTATTTATTTGCCTTAGGACAATGCATATTCATCAACATAGAGCAACAATGTAAATATGCCGGAGTTAGCACGATAGCAAATTTTCATCCGTTGTCCTAAGGCAGGTTAACACAGTAAACATTCAACAGGTCACGATACAAAAGAATACATAAATCACATTACACATTACAAGCATACCATGAGGACAGACCATGGACAAAAAAAAATAAAACAAACAACAAACAAACAAAAAAACAAGTGCATAATCTAATTGTGCGTGCATGTCTGATTAGTTTTCAACCACTGTTTCAGTGCAGTTTTAAATGTTAAATAGGTGTCACAGTTTCTGACATGGGCTGGCAGCCTGTTCCATGACTGTATGCCTCTGATAGTATTATATAGTAAATAGTAATAATATAATAAATATGCATGAAGACACTCCTGCAGACATCACATATGAGACGGTTTAGTAAGTAAGAATTGTTATAGTTATATTGTAAAACTTACAAACGTTGCTTGAAGTGATGGATGAACAATCCTTTCGAGCAGAAACACTATGGATGAATAGTAGATAAAACGGGACTTATGCTTCCGGTTCAAGGCACAAACAGGAAGTATTTTCTGCAGTGAGCGAACACGTCCAAAAGATGGTGCCACAGAACAAAACAATAACACATTTTCCGTGTCTCTGTCTGTGTTATATGAAAACTATTTGAATACAAAACATTATGGCCGTTAGCTGCACTGTTTAATAAGGCGCAGGGTTCAAAGCGTGGGGGAAAAGTAGTGGCTTCTAGTCTGGAAAATATGGTAGTTAACTATTTAACTTTAAATGATGACGGATATTTCCCAAACATGTTGTCTTTGTGTATATTTTGCTCCTGAAGATGAATCTGGCTCTCATTTCCCATTTAATCCGGTGCGCCTAATATATGAAAAAAGATCAAAAATAGACCATTCTATGGCGGTGCGCCTTATAATCTGGTGCGCCCTATGGTCTGGAAAATAGGGTATTTATTCGCAAACTTTTGAATTTTTTGGTGTCATAAATCAGATATATATGTTAATAGCTAGAGATGTCCGATAATGGCTTTTTTGTCGATATCCGATATTCCGATATTGTCCAACTTTTAATTACTGATTCCGATATCAATCGATACCGATACATACAGTCGTGGAATGAACACATTATTATGCCTAATTTTGTTGTGATGCCCCGCTGGATGCATTAAACAATGTAACAAGGTTTTCCAAAATAAATCAACTCAAGTTATGGGAAAAAAAATGCCAACATGGAACTGCCATATTTATTATTGAAGTCACAAAGTACTTTTTTTTTTTGAGAGAGCATGAGGAGGTTGAGGTGGGGGGGTTGTATATTGTAGCGTCCCGGAAGAGTTAGTGCTGCAAGGGATTCTGGGTATTTGTTCTGTTGTGTTTATGTTGTGTTACGGTGCGGATGTTCTCCCGAAATGTGTTTGTCATTCTTGTTTGGTGTGGGTTCACAGTGTGCCGCATATTTGTAACAGTGTTAAAGTTGTTTATACGGGCACCCTCAGTGTGACCTGTATGGCTGTTGACCAAGTATGAATTGCATTCACTTTTGTGTGTGAAAAACCGTAGATATAATGTGATTGGGCCGGCACGCTAAGGCAGTGCCTTTAAGGCACGCCCCTAATATTGTTGTCTGGGTGAAAATCGGGAGAAATTCGGGAGAATGGTTGCCCCGGGAGATTTTCGGGAAGGGCACTGAAATTCCGGAGTCTCCCGGGAAAATGGGAAGGGTTGGCAAGTATGCCTGGGAGACGCAACTGCTCTGTACTTCTCCCTACGTCCGTGTACCGCTCCGTACAGCGGCGTTTTAAAAAGTCATACATTTTCCTTTTTGAAACCGATACCGATAATTTCCGATATTACATTTTAAAGCATTATCGTACATCTCTAATAATAGATTCTATATCAGAAATGGGCAAATTAAGGCCCGGGGGCCACATTCGGCCCGTTAAGCTTTTAGATCCCGCCGGACATTTCCAAATATTTTTTTTTAGATCTTTAAGATGTAAAGTGTAGCTGCCATTATGATGTGCAGTGATGTTTTCTAATGACTGTAAGTCTTGAACTATACAAAGTATTTCAATGGTTGGAGTCTGCGCTTTTGCATCATATACCAGTTACTTTGGTAATTTAATTAGTTATTATGGTCATCTAATTAGTTACTATGGCCATCTAATTAGTTACTATGGTAATCTACGTCACAGCAGCTCAGACAAGTCACCAAGCAGTGTGGGTGGGGAGCGTTTCCACAGACGCGGAAGGAGATTTTCACAACAAAGTTCTAAAGCTTAGTGGTATATCAGATATATCAGATTGTAGGTGGGTTTATTTTGTACCCTTATCGTTCATATTTCACTGTTTGTTGCATTTTTGTCGCGTTTCACTCGATCGGAAGGGGGTGTGACATTCATATTTTGTCAATATTCCGTGTTTTATCGTTCATAGAAAAACTAAAAATTCCATTACGTTTTTTAAGGTGGTCTGTCATAACGTTTTCAGCATTCAATCAGACATTATTGTGAGGTTTTGTATTACTGTTCCTAAAAATAGGTATACCGGCCCCCAGACACATTTTTTTCTCTAAATGTGGCCCCCGAGTCAAAATAATTGCCCAGGCCTGTTCTATATAGAGGCGACTTGTTTTCCCACTCCACTGGTACTTTAGGTATACTTTTATGATTTTTAAAATAGCTCTCAATACAATATTCGGTAACTATACGTCTATAGACAATCATATCTATATATCAACTTATTTGACTCCATATGCCGTGGCAATTTTCAAGCAAGTAATGGCAGCACCCCCTGCAGGGAGAAAAGGAGACTTACAGTCGAGGAACAATGCCTTCCTCTTGTCCTTCAGCCTCCGCTTCCTCCTCCACTGCATGCTCTCAAGTGCAGATAAGGGACGCTTGCCTTGTTCCCAGGTGAAGGCGCAGCGTTGCACTGCAGGCTTTAGAAGAGAGCAGCGACTGCTGGGAGAAGTGCTCATCAATGTTTACTGTTTTTCCAGCAGTGTGTTTTGGGAATTTGTGAAGGAGTTTCAGGCTAAAGGCTGAGTTGACTGTCACTACGTAGGATGCAGGGAAGAAAAATATCCAACTCCCTGCAGACGTAAGCTTCGGTCCAAACTAAGACCTGCTATTGGAGCTTTACGCAACCTGCTGTGCCGTGCACTCGGTCCAGTTTAGTCCTCTATTAACTCTTCGGATCCAGGGTTGGAACCTCGCTTCTTCCATCTTAGTCACTGAGGTTTTATCCTCAGGCAGGACATTTAACTCTTGCCCCCAGGGTCACCCTCACATGGATGCTCAGCTTTAGTCACTAATATGCACAATGGCTGCCCACTGCTCCTCAAGAGGGTGACTCTACAAACCCCAAAACCAGTGAAGTTGGCACGTTGTGTAAATGGTAAATAAAAACAGAATACAATGATTTGCAAATCCTTTTCAACTTATATTCATTGAATAGACTGCAAAGACAAGATACCTATTGTTCGAACGGGAAAACAATGTTATTTTTTGCAAATATTAGCTCATTTGGAATATGATGCCTGCAACATGTTTCAAAAAGTGGTAAAAAAGGACTGAGAAAGTTGAGAAATGCTCATAAAACACTTATTTGGAACATCCCTGTCATGATCTGTGGTCTGGATCATGTTTTTTGTTACTTTCTTAGTTCCTGTTTGCGCTCCCTTGTTTGTTTTAGTTTCCATGACGACTGATTAGTTTCACCTGTCTCATGTGTTCGGATCATGCACCTGCTCTAATCAGACATTATTATTTAAGCCTGTTTTGCCAGTTAGTCGTCCTGGCGACATTACTCTGTTTTGACTTTTCTTGCCATAGTTCATGCTGTTTGATTCATTGATTGATTGATTGGGACTTTTATTAGTAGATTGCACAGTGAAGTAAATATTCCGTACAATTGACCACTAAATGGTAACACCCGAATAAGTTTTTCAACTTGTCGGGGTCCACATAATTTGATTCATGATACAGATATATACTATCATATATACTATCATCATAATAAAGTCATCACACAAGATCATCACATTGAATTATTTACATTATTTACAATCCAGGGGGGGGGGGTGTTTGGTTGTTATCATCAGTCATCAACAATTGATATTGGAACAGTGTAGGTCTGACTTGGTAGGATATGGACAGCAAGTAGTGGGCAGAGAGAGAGAGAGAGAGAGAGAGAGAGAGAGAGAGAGAGAGAGAGAGAGAGAGAGAGTGTGTCCAGTAAGTATTTTTGTTTCATGTCCATAGTTCTTGCTATTTGTTTCAAGCCACAGTAGAGTGAGTTTTTTCATGTTTTTAGTTTCATGTTTCATGTCCATAGTTTATGCTAAGTCTTAGCTTTTTAGGGCGGTATAGCTCAGTTGGTAGAGTGGCCGTGCCAGCAACTTGAAGGGTTGCAGGTTCGATCCCCGCTTCCGCCATCCTAGTCACTGCTGTTGTGTCCTTGGGCAAGACACTTTACCCACCTGCTCCCAGTGCCACCCACACTGGTTTAAATGTAACTTACTTAGATATTGGGTTTCACTATGTAAAGCGCTTTGAGTCACTAGAGAAAAGCGCTATATAAATATAATTCACTTCACTTAGCTTTTGTTTCCTGCGTTAAGCTGTGACTTCGCCTAGAGCACTTTTTGTAGTACTTTGAGTTTGAATAATTAAATAATGTTCCTACCTTCAAGCCTTGTCCAGTATAGTCCGATTGCATCCCGGGAGAACAATCCTCGCAGTAAGCTGCGAAAAACTCCTCGTCTTGACAATCCCACAGGTGAACAGGCTAATTGGGAACAGGTGGGTGCCATGATTGGGTATAAAAGCAGCGTCCATGAAATACTTCAGTCATTCACAAGCAAGGATGGGGCGAGGGTTGCCACTTTGTGAACAAATGCGTGAGCAAATTGTCGAAAAATTTGAGAACAACATTTCTCAACGAGCTATTGCAAGGAATTTAAGGATTTCACCATCTACAGTCCGTAATATCATCTAAAGGTTCAGAGAATCTGGAGAAATCACTGCACGTAAGCGATGATATTACGGACCTTCGATCCCTCAGGCGGTACTGCATCAAAAAGCGACATCAGCGTGTAAAGGATATCACCACTTGGGCTCAGGAACACTTCAGAAAACTGCTGTCAGTAACTACAGTTTGTCGCTACATCTGTAAGTGCAAGTTAAAACTCTACTATGCAAAGCCAAAGCCATTTATCAACAACACCCAGAAACGCCGCCGGCTTCGCTGGGCCCGAGCTCATCTAAGATGGACTGATGCAAAGTGGAAAAGTGTTCTGTGGTCTGACGAGTCCACATTTCAAATTGTTTTTGGAAACTGTGGACGTCGTCGACCAAAGAGGAAAAGAACCATCCGGATTGTTCCAAAATTAAGTTGCTGTGCCGTGCACTTGGTCCAGTTTGATCCTCTATTAACTCTTCGGGTCCTCGCTTCTTCCATCTTAGTCACTGAAGTTTTCACCATCTACGGTCCGTAACATCATCTAAAGGTTTAGAGAATCTGGAGAAATCACTGCACGTAAGCGATGATATTACGGACCTTCGATCCCTCAGGGGGTACTGCATCAAAAAGTGACATCAGCGTGTAAAGGATATCACCACTTGGGCTCAGGAACACTTCAGAAAACCGCTGTCAGTAACTACAGTTTGTCGCTACATCTGTAAGTGCAAGTTAAAACTCTACTATGCAAAGCCAATGCCATTTATCAACAACACCCAGAAACGCTGCTGGCTTCGCTGGGCCCGAGCTCATCTAAGATGGACTGATGCAAAGTGGAAAAGTGTTCTGTGGTCTGACGAGTCCACATTTCAAATTGTTTTTGGAAACTGTGGACGTCGTCGACCAAAGAAGAAAAGAACCATCCGGATTGTTCCAAAATTAAGTTGCTGTGCCGTGCACTTGGTCCAGTTTGATCCTCTATTAACTCTTCGGGTCCTCACTTCTTCCATCTTAGTCACTGAAGTTTCCACCATCTACGGTCCGTAATATCATCTAAAGGTTTAGAGAATCTGGAGAAATAACTGCACGTAAGCGATGATATTACGGACCTTCGATCCCTCAGGCGGTACTGCATCAAAAAGCGACATCAGCGTGTAAAGGATATCACCACTTGGGCTCAGGAACACTTCAGAAAACCGCTGTCAGTAACTACAGTTTGTCGCTACATCTGTAAGTGCAAGTTAAAACTCTACTATACAAAGCCAAAGCCATTTATCAACAACACCCAGAAACGCCGCCGGCTTCGCTGGGCCCGAGCTCATCTAAGATGGACTGATGCAAAGTGGAAAAGTGTTCTGTGGTCTGACGAGTCCACATTTCAAATTGTTTTTGGAAACTGTGGACGTCGTCGACCAAAGAAGAAAAGAACCATCCGGATTGTTCCAAAATTAAGTTGCTTTGCCGTGCACTTGGTCCAGTTTGATCCTCTATTAACTCTTCGGGTCCTCACTTCTTCCACCTTAGTCACTGAAGTTTTCACCATATAAGGTCCATAATATCATCTAAAGATTTAGAGAATCTGGAGAAATCACTGCACGTAGGCGATGATATTACGGACCTTCGATCCCTCAGGCGGTACTGCATCAAAAAGCGACATCAGCGTGTAAAGGATATCACCACTTGGGCTCAGGAACACTTCAGAAAACCGCTGTCAGTAACTACAGTTTGTCGCTACATCTGTAAGTGCAAGTTAAAACTCTACTATGCAAAGCCAAAGCCATTTATCAACAACACCCAGAAACGCCGCCGGCTTCGCTGGGCCTGAGCTCATCTAAGATGGACTGATGCAAAGTGGAAAAGTGTTCTGTGGTCTGGCGAGTCTACATTTCAAATTGTTTTTGGAAACTGTGGATGTCGTCGACCAAAGAGAAAAAGAACCATCCGGATTGTTCTAAAATTAAGTTGCTGTGCCGTGCACTTGGTCCAGTTTGATCCTCTATTAACTCTTCGGGTCCTCGCTTCTTCCATCTTAGTCACTGAAGTTTTCACCATCTACGGTTCGTAATATCATCTAAAGGTTTAGAGAATCTGGAGAAATCACTGCACGTAGGCGATTATATTACGGACCTTCGATCCCTCAGGCGGTACTGCATCAAAAAGCGACATCAGCGTGTAAAGGATATCACCACTTGGGCTCAGGAACACTTCAGAAAACAGCTGTCAGTAACTACAGTTTGTTGCTACATCTGTAAGTGCAAGTTAAAACTCTACTATACAAAGCCAAAGCCATTTATCAACAACACCCAGAAACGCCGCCGGCTTCGCTGGGCCCGAGCTCATCTAAGATGGACTGATGCAAAGTGGAAAAGTGTTCTATGGTCTGACGAGTCCACATTTCTAATTGTTTTTGGAAACTGCGGACTTTGTCAACCAAAGAGGAAAAGAACCATCCGGATTGTTCTAAAATTAAGTTGCTGTGCCGTGCACTTGGTCCAGTTTGATCCTCTATTAACTCTTCGGGTCCTCGCTTCTTCCATCTTAGTCACTGAAGTTTTCACCATCTACGGTCCGTAATATCATCTAAAGGTTTAGAGAATCTGGAGAAATCACTGCACGTAAGCGATGATATTATGGACCTTCGATCTTTCAGGCGGTACTGCATCAAAAAGCGACATCAGCGTGTAAAGGATATCACCACTTGGGCTCAGGAACACTTCAGAAAACCGCTGTCAGTAACTACAGTTTGTCGCTACATCTGTAAGTGCAAGTTAAAACTCTACTATGCAAAGCCAATGCCATTTATCAACAACACCCAGAAACGCTGCTGGCTTCGCTGGGCCCGAGCTCATCTAAGATGGACTGATGCAAAGTGGAAAAGTGTTCTGTGGTCTGACGAGTCCACATTTCAATTTGTCTTTGGAAACTGTGGATGTCGTGTCCTCCGGACCAAGAAGGAAAAGAATTATCCGGATTGTTATAGGCGCAAAGTTCAAAAGCCAGCGTCTGTGATGGTATGGGGGTGCATTAGTGGCCAAGGCATGGGTAACTTACACATCTGTGAAGGCGCCATTAATGCTGAAAGGTACATGCAGGTTTTGGAGCAACGTATGTTGCCATCCAAGCAACGTTATCATGGACGCCCCTGCTTATTTCAGCAAGACAATGCCAAGCCTCGTAGTAAAAGAGCGCGCGTACTAGACTGTAGTCCAGACCTGTCTCCCATTGAAAATGTGTGGCGCAAAATAAAGCGTGAAATACCACAACGGAGACCCCGGACTGTTGAACAACTTACGTTTACTGAGTGTTGTTAAAAGGAAAGGCCATGTAACACAGTGGTAAAAATGCCCCTGTGCCAACTTTTTTGCAATGTGTTGCTGCCATTAAATTCTAAGTTATAATGATTATTTGCAAAAAAAAAAAAAAAAATGTTGTCTTTGCAGTCTATTCAATTAAATATATATATATATATAATAAATATAGGATTTGCAAATAATTGTATTCTGTTTTTATTTACGAACTACACAACGTGCCAACTTCACTGGTTTTGGGTTTTGTAACAAAGAAGACATGTTCCACTGTGCATGTGATAAAATAGAAATATTTCTTTCTGAATACGTAGTTCATAGAAAGACACTTTTAGGTAGAAACTCAAAGGCATGTGGGTTTTTTTCCAGAGCCGACGATCATCACCACGTTGCCGGTCACGCTGGACGTCACTGTGGGGGAGAGTGTGGTCCTACCTTGTCAAGTCAGCCACGACCCTTCCCTGGAACTCAAGTTCACCTGGTTCTTCAACGAGCAGCTCATCCACTTTGGCAGCCATGGAGGATTTTTTGAGAAAGTGGGCGGCGTAAGTTCACGGTTAATTGGCTTTTGAATTGAGTTCAAGGTTATAGTTTGCGTTGTGATGAATGGTAGCTTGTTAGAGAAGTGTTTTTCAA